>NC_137019.1:390000-510000 GCF_032717465.1 Coenobita brevimanus | reverse complement strand
CCTTAACCACGCTGATGACCAATTACCCACGGTATATATTAAATTACCACACTGGTATCAGTTGGCAAATATGATAATCAGTAGAAACAGTAGATCACAAGCATTTGAGGCTGCATGTACTGTAGTACAGTAACAAGATCATGTACTTCAAACACTTGAACATCACAGACTGAATCAGAATGCAATAATCATACTATGTCTTGGAGAACATAAACTAATGAAGACTTGGCAAAAATTCTAACTGTCACCACTGTTAGGCTGAGTTTAGAACTTTCCCCAGCAACAAAGATCACCTTGGCCTCCAGCCAGGGGGACCACTGTATCATAATCTTACTAATCCTACATAGCTCTCTGCTTGGGTTTCAAGAAAACGATTTTTGCTGCCGGCTGGCACATATAAAGCCTGCAATAGTTTTACTTATTCTGCATGTGTGTTCATACCTGTATTAGTGTCATCATTCAAGTCGAGATGCCTCTGGTTGGCAAAATAAAAAGTATTAAAGAGTAACAATGTCTCCTATTAATGAAATACTGCATGAAAAACAACTTACTATAAGGCCATGATCGCAATATCCTTGGAAACACTGCACAACAAAATGCAATACATACTGCAACATCTCAACATCTCTTTGTATAAATTACCTAAGAGGTTATGGGTTTCTGTTCCCAATAAAACACAGAACTAAATTTTTGGTTACGATTATATTCCTGTTGGTGCTGCTGTTATAAGGCAGGAATTGATGCTTTTTAAGTTTCAAACACTCCTGAAAAATCTAGTCTTTCATTACTGATATAGAACTGGAGGTTTTTAATATCCAGGGAAACCCAAAACTCATGCCCTCATCTCACAAGTGGTGGGCTTAAGTGGGATCTATAACTATTTATATTCTCAACTCGGCCACAGTCGTCTCGTTCCTGGCTTCTTCCCAGTGGTGAGGTGAACTTACACCTTACCTCACTGTGTATACGAGAACTCGTCTTGTGTGTCCTGCTTCTGCCATGTATATCGTAAAGAGTGCGTGTTCTCTGATACAATAGTTGTGATATATTATTTATACGTAAAATATATATACAGTATACAGGATATAAATATATATACCAGTATATGCTACCCATGTGTAGGCTAAACCTTGTTAACCTTAACCTGGCTTACCAAATTCAGTGGAAATAATAGTGTCTGTAGTAGAAAATGAAGAAAATTATCCCTAAAGTTTAACTGATTCTTTATCAAGAAAAAGTTTAATACCGTAACAAGTTTTAGCAGTAATAGTTACATTAGTTTATAAAGCAGGTACAGCAAATATTTGTTTTACTGTTTTGTAGAAATTTAAAAAAACATATAATTCCTACTTACATGTTCATGTGAGTTTTCCATTTAGCTTAATTTTGCAACATAAAGAATATATATGTATAAATTGTAAATTAAAATACTGTACTTATGAAATGCAATGTTATTACCCTCACCTTTATTACAGTAATCTCCACTTCCTTATTTACTTTTCAAAAACTGCTAGTTCCATCCATATGAATGAAGCTTCCTCATCTGATTAAAATCGGCTTCTATTTTCTTGTTTTAACTCTTTCTGTTGCTAAATTTTCAGTCTGCTTGCTAAAATGATGGAATGGGCAAAATGACAAGTCTTATCACCAAGTTTGGTAAATGAAATAGGTCACTAAGAATTAAAAAAGAAGTGTCAGAAGTTATTATGTGGAGGAAATTAGTCATCTGTATGGATTCCATGGAGTTTACACTTTTTAAATACTGTAATGCATAGCGGTGAAGCTCAGACTTTGATGGAATGACAGAAGTCAAAAGTGAGAGGGCTGGAAATGCGTTATCTTGGAGAAGTGTGAGTTACATGGAGAGAGAAAAATAAATAAGGAAGTTCAAGAGTGTTATGGTACTGATATGGATGTGCTGGAAAGCAACAGAAGTACTCTGAGGTGATCTGATCTGGCCATATGATTGACTGACTGACTATAAGAGTGTATAGTGTGAGTGGGGTGGCGAGGCAGTGAAGGAGGAAACTACTGAGGGAGAGGTGCAGGGGTGGGACATGATGGAGAGGTATATGAATGAGGCTGGGTGAAATGGATGGAGGATGGCCTAATGGTGTAGGCAATTTGTTTATAGCCATCTCCTCTAGGTTGTGACGTCTGGAAATAGACATGGACAGACAAACTTTGAGGTATTCTCTTCAGATGCACTATTTTTTTCTCCACCTAGTACCTAAGCCCTAATTACCAGTAATACATAACTGCAGTATCTCTAAAATCATGAACTGAATATTTGCAAATATTACTGGTGCCAATCACACAAAATTTCTAGCAACCACTCAGTTTCATTGCCTTGTGTAGTGTGATGCAGAAATGCAACTGCTTAGGTGAATATACACCAGTAAATGTGAAGTCAGAGAAAAGATTGGAAGAAAATACCAAGAATGGAAAAGTTATTGAGGTATCTGTGAATTAAATGCTTGGATATCATGAAGTAAAGAAGGCGGAGTGTGAAAGGAAAGAACAAAACTGGCAGATATTAAACAGATGCTTCCACAAAAACAATAATGTTCTAATCAGACAGACTCAACAAGCAAAATCATTCATAAGATTATCAGGCACAGAGACAAAATGTGAAATAAGAGTCTTAAGCAGTCACTATGTCCTGTAGTCTGGATGAAGGGATGAAAGGAAGAGCAATGGTGACAGGTACATTAACTCCTTCAGTCCAGTAATATATCTTTATACAGTAAACCCTTGATATAAGAAACTAATTGGTACCAGACCCTTGATGTTAAAGCCAAAAGTTTGTTAAAGCTGAACAACATGTTGTTCGGTAATTTCCCAGGTGTCCTGGCTTTTACGAGGCAAAGATCATTAAATACAGAGCATCGTTCAGCCGTGCACTTGTACACAATACCGTACAGCTAGGTCTAAATGGCTCCAAACTGGTGAAAGCAGCATGAATCTTACTTTACTCTTAAGGATGTCATGGACAGCTGTCTCCTTAAGTTCATATTTCGTCATCAGTTGGAAGCGAGACAAGCCTTTCTCACTATCCACAATGATAGTAAGCTTCTCCTTTGAAGATAATATTTTCCTCTTGGCCTTGGTTGTTGTGGGGAAGGTTGTGATGCCATGACTTCAGGCAGTAGAGGTAGAGTAATACAGTATTTGGTGAATTTGCAGAGTGATGGGAGGAGGTTCTCTCATAATGCTGGTCACCCAGAGACTGCAGCAGCAGAGGAATATAATACTCATGTTAAAACTTCTAAGTCCTAACATACTGTATATGTATTGTGTTTCTGGTGTTATGTATATCAATATAAAATCAAGAAGAAGAATCAGCCAACCCATGTGTACATGTGCAATCATGTCTGACTACTACTACTGTATTATGAAGGCCTTCTACGCTCTGACAGCATTTTGCAAAAAGATGTGAGAGCCTTTACACATGTTTAATGCTCTGTTTATTTCAAATCAGTCTGTCTGTATATGAACAATTAAGTACTATACATATTGCATTCATTAATATTTCTTGGGTTAAGATAAATGCTTATTTTTTCCCTTTTATCATTAGTAACCCATATAAAGTATACAAAACCTCAAATATCAATCTCTTCCCAAGTGTATACAGTAATTACACATAATAATTCAGCCTCATGGCATATTACCTCCTACCTGTGTGCCAAGAGAAAAATGGGAAAGACAGTCCTTTGCATGGCTTCATCTATGAGGTATACGCATCTTTTTAGTAACCAATCACCCCAAGAATCTCTCTTAAGCTGAATAAAATCAGGAATGATATCCACAGACTGAAGAAACTCAAGACGACTACTATTTACTCCTTCAGCCTAAGTAGTTATTCCTAAGATAATTAAAACTCTTGTGCTTAGGAGGGATAGATTGGGATAGTTTGGGCATGTGGAGAGGATGGTGGATGATAATTGGGTGCAGAGAGCAACAAGTGTGAATGTTAGGCATAGGGTAGCAAGAGGTAGACTGAAAAAGACCTGGGACAAGGTCATTGAGTGTGACCTAAGGATTAAGGGAATAAATAGGGAAGCTACCAGAAATCGAGCAGCATGGACAGCCGCCATTAGGTGACCAAGGCCGATGCATGCAAGCATGTTGGAGCCTTTGAAAAAAAACAATAAAACAAAATAAATTTTCAGTCTGAAGGGAGTAAAGGAGACTGTTTCTAACTCTTCACCAAGAGTGGCTGTTTCTATGCTGAATAATACCATCTGGCATTATGTTTCTCTATCTATTTGTATCAGTCCACATGAAGTCCACTGCAGGACCAGACCTTCTCCTTGGAGACTGATACTAGTGTTGTTCAGAATAAAATGAAAGAGATCCACGGGTTAAAGGATTTGTTACCACAACTCTATCGAGCAATCTTGCAATTCTAACTTTCCCACTGGAAAGCTTTGGATTTTGCACATCTTTCAGTTTAATAGCAAAAAGTTCCTTTCTGTGAAGAAAATACTTTAACTAAGATGACTGAGAGTGGTAGGTGAGAGTGCTCACCATCCACTCACCTGATACAGTATAATGCTGCTCTCGGGTGACTACCCTTTCCTCTCTTCTTTCTTTCCTCCTTCCGCTTCCTTCTTTCCTCTTCCATCTGCCAATGGGTGACTCTACACTGAGTGACAAGCCAAATGGTTTGCTGTACACCAGGAAACCATTTATTACAATGGGTGGTAACCATATAACCAAATTACGGCGTCTGGTGGTTTAGCGGGTAAGTAAGGCACTTCACTTGGATTGAGCCTGTGCAGGTTGGGGTGGTTGGGGTTTACTACTCAGATAATGCCACTCAGGGATGAGTGAAGCTGGTCACTCTCATCTTAAATGTCAGGACCAACTTGCCAAGCCCCAGGCTCCTACGCTCCTCATGGAGCAACACAGGATTAATTGATAATGATGATGATAGAAAGATTTCTCAGTATTGATATTTAGTTTTTGGAGCACAAAACTGTTTTAGTCTCTTTTGTCTGTTTAAGAAATTCTTGGCATGTGATGCACTGAGGTTTATGATATATTGGTTCAAAAACTCGTCCATTCCTGATAAAAACAGTGTCAATATATAAAACAACACATCCTACCCCTTTGAACACCATGGGCATATATATAAAAATCCATAATGAGCATCATCATCCAGATCTCTTTTCCCACTTAACAATGGAGTGTGATAGGATTCAGAGAGCAAGAAAAAACTTGAGAGAATACCCAACTAACCAAAAGCCCATCCATCCATCCCCCAATCTTTTTTCTACTTCATCACTAGCATAAGGGCCTGGGACAAACCTACTTAGTCCTGATATTTAAAGCAATAACCCCTCATTACCCCTCACATGTAAACCTATATGGGCCCCATTTGGTTGGGACACCTTAACCCAGGCATCAACTGGTTGTATGGTTACCACACCACCCAGTAGACAGTTCCCTGGGAATATGAGAAACCATTTGGTTTTTAACACAGAGTATAGTCACATTAAGGTTACACTACACTGAGGGAATGGATTGTGAGTGCCTCATCTACCAAAAGTATGCCCAGTCAAATGGGCCACACACTCATTCACTCACCATTCAAGCCCCCACAATCCTGATTCCACAGGCATAAACATCCACATTTACATGCTTCATAGCACTTGGCTATCAGCCTGGGCCAATCCAATGACTTTTTTTTTTTTTTTTTTTTTTTTTTTTAATGCAAGGAAGAAGGAACCACAGGCCAGGAGCCTGCAAACCATACCTTCCAAGAAAAAAAACAAAAACAATACAAAGGAGAGCCAAATTCAAGATCCACTCATTTCAAGATGCCTGGACACACTGCGTTTGAAAAAGTAGAGATCATAGGATGCAGGAAATACAGACAGAGGGAGACAGCCCCAGAGCTGACCTGTTGCATAAACAAAGGACTGGGAGTAATGGTTAACTCTTGCATTTGAGAGCTGGACAGAAAAGCAATGAGAGTTTGTTGCTAGACGGGTGCTTAGATGAGTTATTTAGGTGCCTGTGGAGACACATGGAGAGACAAGCTGACAAATGAGGATATAAAGGAGCGTTGTGGTGTGGATGTGGATGTGACAGGAAGTGTTATGAGGAACACACTGAGGTGGTTTGGCCATGTGGAGAGGATGGAGGGTGAAAGACTGACGAAGAGAGTGTATGTGAGTGAGGTGGAGGGGGGAAGAGGGAGGGGGAGGCCGAGGATGAGATGGAGGGATGGGGTGGAGAGGTATATGAGAGAGGGGGGTGTGAGTTGGGAGCAGGGCAGTGAAATGGCGGGGGACAGGACGACGTGGAGGCGATTTGTTTGTGGCCACCCCAAACGGGATTGAGGCGTCTGGCAATAGATAGATAGATATATAGAATGAGGAAAATTTACTACCGCTTGCATACAGTATTTTGAAAGTAGAAACAATACATTACTTATAATATAGTCAGGAACTCATTAAACAAAACACAAATATTTTTTCTTGACTTTTATTCCAGGGTCTGGCAGAACCCATGGTTACCTGATGAGTATGGGGACAGGATGGTTACCTGAGCTGGGTTAATCTTGCCTTTCTCAGCCAAACTTCGGTATACTTCATATGCTTCTTTGCAATTCTGTGCTCCCGTTTTTCTTTTTTCTCTCTTTCTCCCTGTTAATGGTTCTGGTCACTCAGGTGGATCTCCCCCCACCCATGCCACTCTGCCCACCACCTCCAAGGTTCATACTAGCCATATTATGGGCACAAGAAATCCATCCACACTTCCAACCACCTCAAAAAACACACTGTCTGCTGAACCACGTGTTACCATAATGATGCCCAGTATGAGCAGATGCTGCATCTTAAAATGGTGGCCTACAAGTGAAGATCACCTGGCACGGCAAACATCCGTCACCTGTGCCCTCAAAGTTTAAACTAAAATGCGCTAGCAATGATGAAGTGTTGTGATTATTTATGTGTGCACGGGACATAAACTGACGAAATTTTATCAAACAAAACTTAAGAAACTACTGAGCTCAGTTTTTTCTTAACCTCTCTAGCATGGACCAACCAAATTCTACCTTTCTACCTTACACCTCCCAATACTCAGATAGCTTACCATTAATAAGTTTCTTCCATCAGGTATAAACTTCCTCCCCATAGCTGTCACCCTGCAGCTATTTTCCATTACCAAGAGACTTCTTCTAGCCTTCTTCTCTATTTCTTTGCATCATGTGAGGCTGGGGCAAAGCTCACATTTTTACCCTTGTCCTTTAACTTTTTTGCTTTCTTGCCTGCTGCTCGCCTACACTGAGCTGCAATCTTTCTCCTTTTAGCCTTCTTCAACATAGTCTCCCACTCTACTTGGTGAGTCATGTACAAACGCATGGCAGCCTGGGCATCTTGGACCTGTTGAGGAGTAATTTTTTAATAAATCATCATTGAATGTCCAAACTCAACATCAGATCATTACATGTAGCCAGTGTACTCGACAAAGTTTACATAAGTCATCTCATTATCCTGACTCTTTTCCCTGTCTACCTATTCACTGCCTCTGAAAGAGAGAGCTGGTGATGTTCCAACAATCAGTCCCACCTAAATGACCTAAAAGTCAAGGTACACTAGGATCCAAGTATATGGGAAAAGACAACTGATCAATTCTGCGGTAAGAGAAATAGGAATGGAGGAGGGATGATAAGAAGGAAGGAACAATAATAACCCTGTGCCAAAAAATCCAGCACAGAGCCGAATCATCAGTTACAAGTTGTGTATGCTGGGCAAGCTGCGAACAGTTAAGAAAGCCTATTAAATGTGTAAGAGCAGCTTTAAGATTTCTGTCATGGTAATCTCCTGTGAGGAAGTTCCTGCAATGATGCAAGACATCACAAAGATGGATAAATAAATAAATAATCACGATTATTAGAAACCATTCTTCCATCATCCAATCCAGTATTACCTCAGCAACAGCATAGAGGCCCGGGGCTAAGCAATTCATTTCAAACGAACAGGGTGAGTGTGACCAGGTGCTTGCTTCTGAGTGTCATGTCAAGAGCAATAAACTCCAACCACCTCTTGGAAAGTGAACCCTTATGGGCCACAACCAGCTGGAGCACCTAAACTCAATAGACCGAACTACGAATCTAAAAACCTGTAAGTGAGCGCAGAGCCAATGCAGTACATTAGCATACAGCATGAAGAGCTGCCCTTTATTTCCCTGCAAGCATCTGAAGAGCAAACAGCAAGAAGGGCCACCCTTGACCTCCCTCCAGGCATCTGAGAACTTGTTTTTTCTAATCTCTCGGTAATACTCAGAGGCTAAATGGAAAACATATACTGATCAAGAAACACTGAAATTTCTGATCTACAAGGTTAATCCCTTTACTACAATATGCCATTCCTGAGCTGAATGAAATCATCTGGCAGTAGCTGGAATCAAATATTAAGTAAGTCATTATGCTTAAAGGATTAATAAAGATTGTTTTTAACACTTTCAGTACCTCCAGGTCAGTCAATACTGAATAAAATCATCCAGAAGTATGGTAAGATAAGAGGAAGTCACCATACTCAAAGACTATGTGAGCTGAGAGCTGTGGTTATTTTCTGCAGATCCAGTAACTACAACTGCATGACATTATATACATCAAATAATCAAAGTAACAATACATTTGAATATTTGTGGAAGCATGTCTTTAAACACATACTGTGGTTGCCGTACTGTCAAAGAAGAGGGAGAATGGCAATGTGAGGTCTGCCATAAGGGCATGGGAAGTAAGTCCATCTTGTGCAGTGTTTGTAATAAGTGGATGTATAAGAGATGTAGTGCTATTAGAGGTAGACTGCGAGATAATGCTGATTTTAAGTGTTCAGTGTGTCGGGGAGGGCATATAGAGATTGTCATGCGTGAGAGGACTGATCTTGCTGGTGAGTTTCTCGAGTGTGTGGAAGAGCGTGAAAGGACTGATCTTGCTGGTGAGTCTCTCGAGTGTGTGGAAGAGCGTGAAAGGACTGATCTTGCTGGTGAGTCTCTCGAGTGTGTGGAAGAGTTTTGTCATTTGGGAGACATGTTATGTGCTGCAGGTGGGGCTGGAGCTAGGTCTGTGGATAGAATGAGGAGTGGTTGGAAGAAGTTCGGGGAGCTGTTGCCTCTCCTGACACTGAGAGGACCCTTCCTTCATGCTAATGCATGTTTGTATGTGGCATGTGGTACAAGTGTAATGCTATATGGTTGTGAGACCTAGATAGTAAAGGAAGAGGATATTCACAGGCTCAAACATGCAGAAATGGCATAGATAAGGTGGATGTGCAGTACATCCCTGAGTGTGAGGCCTGGGAGGGCTAGGTTTACAATGGAAGAGTTGAGAGGCAGGATGGGACTGGAGTGTATTGGTGCTGTGATGAGGATAGGAAGATTGAGAGGGTTTGGGCATGTGGAGGGGATGGTGGATGATAACTGGGTGCAGAAAGTGAGAGGTGTTAATGTTAGGGGTTGGGTAACAAGAGGCTGACCAAAAAAGTCCTGAGACGAGGTCGTTGAGTGTGATCTCTGGGATATGGGACTAAATAGGGAAGCTGCCAGAGATCACACAGCATGGAGAGCCGCCATCAGGTGACCAAGGCTGACACATGCAAGCATGTTGAAGCCTTCAAAAACGAAACAAAACAAAACAATAACACCTTAACCTGCTTCAGTTTGTAGTTAACCAGTTCAGTCTCCATCCACCTAGCTCCAGGGATCATGAGGAAGAATGAGAGCAAACATCTGTGGGAAGCTCCATTTACCCTTATGTCTTGGAAGCAATTTGGCAGATCACATCCCCTCTATTCACTCTCTGCCACATCACCAGTTATTGACCAGCCCAACTCGGGAACAGGCATTTTCTTTTTTTAACTCTGACTGGAAACCAGGCTTCTCAGCATTACTTGGTAATTAGGTGAAATTAATGGTTTTCAAAGTCAATCCAGAGGGAACCTTCACATCACAGGAAACCAGAAAATGTACAGCCATTATGACTTTCTGTAACCATGTCCATTTAATGCAAAAGCAAATTGGGATTCAAGGCAGACATGAATGCATTCCTCATGTACTTCTGTTGTACACTAGTAAAGACTGACAAGATAGTGCTGCTCTGCCAGCTTCCTATGCATCCTGCTCTGTGATTTGGTGCTTATGCCAAAGTACCCCACAAAAGGAAGACTAATTAATGACTAGAATAAACATATCTGTGAAAAGTGAAAGCTGCACTTTGTACCATTCAGCAAAGAATATGAAAACCTATGTTACGCTCACAGACTGCTCTGTATGTTCTCATGATGTGGAATTTTCCATTCAGGATTAACAGTGAAAGAAATATCTATCTATTGCCAGACGCCTTAATCCCATAAGTAGTGGCCACAAACAAATCGCCTCCAAGTTACTCTGTCCCTCGCCATTTCACTGTCCTGCTCCCAGCTCACACCCCTGTATCTAATATACCTCTCCACACCATCCCATTGCAAAGTGTATCACCCACTACTGTGCTATTACTGAGCTTCTATTAACCTAAAAGTGACATGGTCCAATATGACACCCCTCGGGGATCGCATCTGGTTGAGATAACACTAACCCTTATTGCACAGTCACTGGATTGTGGCATGTAATCACCATTTTTTTCTTTATGCATTTGACATGGGGTATAGGTTTAACAGCTGATTCCCTATGACCCAGGAGTCCTCCTATGTACCACACACCTCCACATGTCATTATGCCTACCTATATCTGCAAATCCATTCCACTACTTGTTTAAGACTGTGATGAGTCTGTGACTCCCCAGATACTGTCCTGCCATGCCTCCCCTTGCAGACCACAGCTGGAGGTTGCAGGTTCAGCATATCTTGCCACTGGATATACAGCACTTGAACACCATCAGCCCAACATCTAATCTTCATTTCATTCTTGCTACTCATCTTACGAGTATTCTGAATAACAAATGAGCTGAAGACTATATCTGACCCCTTCAGGTCAAAATGGATCCCCCAAGCTGAGTAAAATCTTTTGGAGACAGCAAGAATAACATACACCTACTAACTGAAGAGTTTAACCATGCATTCTTGTACTGTATTCAGGTCTGAATTCACCTTACAGTATACATTTTCAGTAAAAGCTCATGCTCAATGCTCTGACACTGGTCCACAAGATCAACTGAATCATACAAAAAGACCTAATGAGTACAAATCCTTGTACCATACACCTTAATATTATGTGCCTTTGTTTCAGGAGAGGTCCATCATTTATGCAACTGTCAGTGCAACCTTTAAGGGCCTAACAGTACCACAAACATTACAGGTACTACTATATAACTCCTTGAATACCATCACCTCAAAGTGAGCAGTCATACATGTAAACACATACATAAGAGTACCACAAAGGAGGTGGCCACTGGGGCAGTTTTTGTTTGTTATCCCCTGATAATACTGTATTCAGCTGTTCCAAGGTGGGTGTTAACCATTTTCTTCAATCAACATTTTATGACAACACCCCACTGCCTCAAAACTGGCAACTAATATTGCTTTAGGATTAAAGACATATGACAGCACCACTTCTTTATACTGTGCTCTCTGACTAGAGAGATTTTTGTAAGAACATTCTTCCTGTGATATGAACCTTAAGCCAATTCAAATTTCCCATTCATTTTGAGTCTCGCTGTCCTTATTCATAGAAACAGTCGAGGAATAGTCTAACAAGCACGGGATTGGGTGGGCACTATATTACTGGTGAATTATCACAGCATACAAGAATTTCCTATTGGTCTGCCACTGCTTGTAACCTTAGTGAATGTAATTCACAGTACACTGCCCTCGTGGCTCAATATTTTTCTTGTGCCTCCTGGCACAAATGTCCACAAACATGTACATCCTGGAAAAAATGCATCAACTTCGTGTAAACTACACCCATTGTACAAGGGGTCCAACTTACGGAATTGTGCTCCCCCTCTTGGATTTGCACGCCTAACACTCTCTCAGCCAGCTTCTTCAAACTTGGCGTTCTTCCTCCAAAGAGCTTACGGAATTCAAGGTACCTGATGGATGAAATATTGGATAAATTCTAACAAAATCATATAACTCATACAACACATGGCAATAAAAAAATTCATCAACGTGGTACATTTAATAAACTTGTCATTAATGTCAATATCAACACTAGAACTAATACCCAAGGATGATCCCAAAATGAAATGAAATAAGCAAGTACAAGATGATAAAATTTGAAATATTATGTTACCATTTATGATATACCCCCTTTCCAAAGGATTCTATCACAAAACTGGAATCTATCTAATAAAAGATAAATTACTCTCACACCAGGTACAGTACAACAGTACATGGTACTGTTGAATCACACGATCATAATCCTTTGTATCTCATGAGAAAATTTTGAATCCACCTCTTCTTAACATATCTGATGATGGATGACAAACTGAAAGTAATGTCGGTAACAGCTTACAAGCATCCCTTGCTTAATGATATTCCAGTTAATGCTAGTTAACTTTTGACATTTCTAGTGTTTTGACACCATTCTTTGGTGAATGAAACCCAAATTTCAATCTGATGTTAACTCTGGGAAATAAAATTATAATCAATCATTTTAATTTGTAAAGCAGAAGGAAGTAAATGATAACGTGGACAAATTAGAGGTCCTGTTGGAAGTAGTAAAAGTAAAGCTTCACACTCTTAGACTACAGTATACTAACACATTATCTGGAGTGTAATACCTTGTGTCCTTTTTTCATTAAGTTTACAGTCAAATGTGTGTTTTAGAAGGTTGTGAATTAATTTACAGTACTGTACACTGATTCTGAACTTGAATTAAGTACAAGTATCCTCCAGAGGGTGCAATGGAGGTGCCAAATTGTATATCACAGTGATATTGCATGAAAGCATCCCTCTCCAGCATCATATACAGTATACTACTAGGAATTCCAAATTATCAACAGCATTCTACTCCTCTGAAAACACTGCTTCCACTTATCCCACATTAGATGCTTGTTAAGATGGTTACTGGATAAAAAACAAAAAATTCCTTCAGTGATATTTTGTGGACTAACCGAAGATGTTGCACAGTGTTGGTGGTGAGTTACTGATGCACTGACAGGGCAAAGCTGTGATGAATACTCAGCAAAACTACAAACAGCATTATAGTAATCAGGGCAGATACTACTGATCCTTATAATTATGTTTTGTTTTAGTAAAACAATCACCACTATCACCATCAACATTTAACACATAGTCATCATTGGCATTTACTGTACATGCTCTAGAAAGGCCCGAGCAGCTCCTTGTCATCTGCAGTTACAGTAGGTTATATTATGACCCTAAAAATAAAATCTTAAGATTTAAATCTACACGTAATATAATACTACTTACTGGTTAACAGCTAAATTATTTCCTATATGTATGAAAGCTATTTATTACACTAGGGTGCTTAGATATACAACCAATGTTTTCCCTGCAGTTAGGGGAGAGAGATTACAGGAACTAACCATACTCTATTACCTGTATATCCAGAAAGATAAAAGGGTGAGGCTGGTGAGAACCATGAACCCCTTACCCTTTAAGCAACTCCCCAAAAACTAAAAATCATCCAGAGAGCCTAGTTTTATTAGGCTACTGCCTAGAAAAACTAAGCAGCCTCATATGGCTGTGAAATGCAAAGTCATGAATGATGAATGTAATGGAGTATAAGTAGGAAGGAAGGTATTATATGGCATGATAGCTTTATGTGAGACAAAGACGAGACAGAGTGCAGTGGACAAGTGGGAAGAAGTGACTGGTATGAGTACATATGGACAGACTAAGGACACAAGAAGCTGCTGAACAATGAATGGCAAAGAGGAGTGAATAATACAGGACCGTATGGGGTAAACCGGGGTAATTTCGCCCGAACAACAATAATTCCAATTCAAAAGCCTATAGCTCCGAAACTATAGCATGGATTTGGTTTCTGTTGGGCTTAGGTTTTAGAGGAATGCCGACCTAACAAGGTCATGTGAAGTTTTCATCCACAGTGCAAAAAAATGGTGTCTGAGAAACGAAATTGTTTACCGAAAATTTTCAGCATTTACTCCATCAATAAAAACTGAAGAAATCAATAAAAACTGAAAAAAAATAAATAAACAAATACCCTTTACTTTAATGATTCAGGCCATATTAACATTCTCCTCTCTGTGTCAGATCATTATAAAATAATCTGATATTTTGAGGTGAATTTGAATGGTAGCCTACCCCATGAGTCATCCAGCAAGCTGACAAAAATGCCATGTAAAAATGTTTGCAAAAAAGTGAAGTCCTGCAACAAAGGCAGCCTTGCTGCTGCCACTAAGGCAGCCTAACTGCTTTAGCTACTTGTGTTTGAGTGCCTTTATCCTTTCAGGTGCTTGGTTGGGAGTGTTCTTCTTTCACATGTTGAGCGAACTGTGTAAGGGAAGATTTCTTGGTTTGTGCGGTTGGGTAGGCCACAAGATTCTCAAAAATTTTCCCTGTTTTGTGGCTGGAGGGACAGACCTGCTGAGCAACTTGCATACTTTAGGGGTAAATAGAATAAACCAACCACTCCTGCACGTTTCATATCTGACTCTCCTGATATGTACTCTCATCAGTTAGTTGTAGCAGATGATGTCACAGGTGTCAAATATTTTCCTTTTCAGTTTTAACATTAACAGAGTTAATACAATGGTGACACAGGATCCAGTACACTACCTACATTCCTCTTATTACAATTTTCTTTACCCAATATAAATTAATATTTTCCTTATTTTAGTCACACACAAACACAGTATCCTAATACACTCTACATACAAATTTATTATTCTAGGTTGTCAACCAATCTGCAATCACAAATCACCATAAGTTCTTCATTCAAGAACATTAATCTTATAATACACAATACTAAACAACTGCTATGGATGCCTCATGTCTCCAGGAATATTCAAGGAATTGTGGGACCAACTACAAACACAGGTTCGAAATGCAAATATACTTTGGGTTGATGCACTCAGAATCCCTCATTCCTCTCCACCATTCATCATGAAACCAGGTCCCTCTTTACCCCATGCAAGAATGCTCAAGCCTGATATTAGATTGTATACTGCATGTCATGGCTTCCCAGTTATCCATTAACACTCCTTCTTATCTTCATTTTGCACAACACCATCACTTCATGCCCTCATTCCTTGAACACCCACATTATCCTTTTCTTTCTTTCATCATGCCTCTAACATTTCACACAGCCAGATGAGCCTGCCAAGCTTTACTGAGTCCTGGGCAAGCACAAGGCCCAGGTCTGAGGATTCTGTTGCCTTTTCTTCTGATAGTTATTTAGAGTAATGGAATGGATTACAATAAAGGAACAAAGCAAAGACAGCATGAACACGAACTACATCTAAATTAGGTGATATATGGACACTACTGTCTTACCAATGAAGTAGTTTTGCTGGCAAAAAGCAACACATAACTATAAAGGATGTACAACTGACAGAGAATGCACAGAAAGAAAACACAAAGTGAATACTAAGGACTGGTGTTGTAAAAGGGAATACATTTAACTGCACATTCTATGTTGCATAAAAGCCTCAAAATAGTGAAAATAACATGAACTGAAGGTCCAAATACTTTGGCTGGTTTTGCCATTTCGTATTTTCCTAATTCCTTGTTTAAGAGAAAATAAAAGATTACTGACCGTGAAGTATCACGAACTTGGGGACGAGGGTGGGAGAGATAGAGGGCTCGGAAATCATTCTTCAGTGAATGTCCTACTAGTATCCGGTCCTTGATCAGGTCATACACTTCACGCTGCACCGTGAAGAATGGCTCCGCTGCAACAACAGTGGTCAACTGAGCACAAAGACAAAATCTCAGCTGTAAAAATAAAAAGTTTATGCCTAGTGGGTCTGTCTAGTGGGTTGACTGATGTTGTTGCTCCAACCCAGTCATGTCTGGTCCAATAGACCTGTCAACCAAAGATAAGTCAACTGCCCCTAATGGTCACTCCACAGAATCTCTACACCAGCACTGCATCTTCATATTAATGTGACATGTGTTGTGCTTGGAATCAAGGAGTGGTTGACTGGTTAGTGTAGTTTATGGCAATGAGAAAGGGTAATTGCACCCAGGTGAGAGTGAATGAAGATTTAAGTGATGAGTTTTCTGTGAATATTAGTATGCATCAAAGTTCAGTCTTGAGCCCTTTCTTGTTTATCATGGTGCTTGAGGCTCTCTTACGTGACTTCAGAAATGGGATCCCATGGGAGATGTTGTATGCTGATGATGATGCTGACTGTGGAGAATGAGAGGAAGGCAGAAAAAACAATTAGGAAGCAGAGACATGGACTGGGGTACAAGGCCTTGACAGTAAACATGGATAAATCAAAAGTGATGATATCTAGGGCTGGTGGTGGTCCTGTCAAAGCACAGAAAATGTGGCAATATGCTGATTATCACAAGGGCTTGAGAAGTAACGACAGCTTGTGCAGTGTTTGCGATATGTGGGTACATAAGAGATGTTGTGGTATTAGAAGTAAGATGTGAAATAATGCTGATTTTAGATATGCAATGTGTCCAGGAGAGCATGTACAGACTGAGAGATGAAAAAGTACTGATCTCGCTGGAGAGTCTTTTGAATGTATGGATGAGTTTTGTATTTGGGGGACATGCTATGTACTGGAGGTAAGGCTGGAGCTAACTCTGTTGCTAGGGTAAGGAGTCAATGGAGGAAATTCAGGGAGTTGTTACCTCTCCTAGCACTAAAGGGCTCTCCCTCCATGCTAAGGGGCACTTGTTTGTAGAATGTATTAACTGCATAATGCTGTATGGTAGTGAGACTTGGACAGTAAAGGAAGAGGATATCTGTATGCTTGAATATACAGAAATCATAATGAATAAACGGATGTTTAGTATGTCCTTGAATGACCGGCCTGGGGGGGTTAGGACTGCGAATGAAGAGATGAAAGGAAAGATGGGACTTGAATGTACAGTACTGTATTAGCATTGTGATGTGGAAGGGTAGACTGAGATGACAACTGGGTGTCATCTCAGTCTACCATGCTGAGAGAATGGAAGATGACAACTGGGTGTGGAAGGTGAGAGGTCTGAACATCGAGGGTTGGGCTGTAAGAGACAAACCCAAAAAAATATCTGGAACAAGATCATGGAGTGTGACCTCCTGATAAGGGACTGAACAGAAAGGCTCCCAGAGACTGAGCAACATGGAGAACCACCACTGGATGACCTATGCCAACACATGTAAGCATGTCTGAGCTTTGATAAACAAAACAACGGCTCTTTTCGTCAACACATAAAGCACATGATTCTGTTCGGTACGATGCAAGTGCCATTCGCGTTCTGTTTTCGTATGATGTCTACATACAGAACTAACAGATGGACTACTGTATACCACAATGAAGTACCATGTACACTGACCGATAACTACTTCAAGACAAAAATGGTGAATCTGAGACCCAAGCTCATCACTTTATATATGAGGTCTGTCAAAAAAAGAAACAGACCTTTTTAAATGGGTCAACAACGAGTCAGCGTAGCATGCTCGTGATGGGAGCACCACATAGCAGCGACTTTGAGCTTCAGTCTAACACTAGCCGCATCATGCCACGCCACTTAGTCATCAAGGTATATGCGCTTGTGTAAATGTGTTTAGTGCACTTGGCAATTTGTTGCAAAGTGAACAATGATGGATCATGAAGAGCAACGTGTTTGCATGAAATTCTGTTTCAACTTTGGAAAAACTTTTACAGGGACTTTTCAGATGTTGTAACAGGTTTATAAGGAGGATTGTCTGAGCCACATGCAATATGACAAGTGGTTCCAATGATTCAAATTGGGAAGAACATCCATCAAAGATGTTTTAAACATTCCCAATGGTAACATGGAAAGACTTAATAATCGATCACAAAGTGCTTTTTTGTTAATTTAAGCGAGATTTACTTATTTTGTAGGGTACTGAGTTTTGAAGTGGATGTATTTTCTCCTCACCAAAAGGCGACTTGCATGTAAAATTTGTTCGCCGAAGGGAAAAAATACTCACATTTGTGAGCTGTGGCTCACCAAACAAGAGCCCTGCACTTTACATGTTAAATCTACCCTGAGATACAATACCCTACCTAGTCATGAGTTCTTACTTAATCAATTGCACTGATAACTGGGGTATGCTTGTACAATGAAATGGCTGCTGGAGGACATAATTACACAATATACCATGGTCCGAAGCTGTAAAGTCTTAAGGTAGAAACTAGTACCTCCAAGGGCTGAAGGTAACCAGCCCCATTGCTGACTACAAGCCACTTGGTAGTTACATAATCAAAGTTCATTTATACTGTCTCTTAGCTAACATATTGCACAAAACATATAAACCAACTCTCAGGTCCAACTACTCACCATTCTCCAAATCTGAAGGCCGTACTCCTGAAACAGCAGTGCGATAATCCTCCACTTTCTCCATGGGCAAGACAAACTTGTCATACACAGGACGACCATGTTGGTTGACAATGGAGACTCTTGCCAGCATTGAATCCTTTGCTTTATACCCAACACCCACCATCTCACAGTCCATTGCAACGATGTCTGTTAAACTGGTGAAAATAAATCTTTTTAACTTAGCTCCATCAATGGCATTTTTTCTTATTTATATGTGATTCCAACCCAGGTCCCATGACATGGGTTAGCAACAGCAGGGAAGCAATTAGCCGATTCTGGCAAGTGGTCTGGCTTTAAATAAAAAATTCCTTTAGAGGAAGCATGGTATTAATCTGACTAATGAAAAGAGTCACTCCATTACAAAAAGTTCTCTAAACTTCTTGCATCACCTTCCAATCCTAGCAATGGAGCTAGTGTCACCCCCACCCTTTGTCTGACACAGATCATATCACCCGGATAGTGAATTTCTAAACACATAAAGATATATCTGACTTAAGGCAGCATCACACTAAACCAAAAGTGGCCAAAGTGCGAGCAGCTTTTGTGAGGCAAAATGGCTAGCAGAGTCGAGTTGCCGTCACACTCGTGTTTTTGTGAGCTGAAACAGCTAACAGTGTCGTCTTCCTTGGCACCTTGTGGCCAATTGTAAACAAACCACCATGGAGTACCCACTCCCTTTTCCTCAGTTTCTGCAACCGCCTCACATACTCTAGCAACTCCAGAGCCACAAAGTAGTCTACTAGAGTTTTCCTTGCTGCAGAAACCATATCAAAGACTGGTCACAGTCTGATTTCCACTTGTTGTTTGGAAACAAGCAGACAGCCTCTGCGGCTGGTCACCAGAGTGTCTGAATACTGATTTAATGGCACAAAAAAAAAAACAGTAATGAATAAAAAACATAAGAATTAAATTTTACCTAACAATTTTAGTTACAGTTTCCTTCTGTGAGTAACAGAATATTTTCTCACCAGTTACAAAATTAATATAGGTTCATTTGGGTTCTAATCCCACCAACAGGCTGTATGCAAAAATTGTTATCCATTTCGCCTCGCAAACGAAATCTCACTCACTGTGGGTCAGTTTGGCTAGCAGCTCACAAAACTGGCTCTCATGTTAACCACTTCTGACCCAGTGTGACTGATTTCACTTTAATTCAACCTGATTTTTGCCCTGATGGATAATGACATAATGTCGGTTAATGCACAGATGGATAAAAGGGGGGATTACGGTACTGTACTGAGACTACTGTCCATATTTTGCAAACAGATTTACGAATGATGAACTTCAAAAGCAAAAAGTTCCACATACCTTTCAGGGGCATTGGTATCTATAAGGACATCAGCAGTTCCAGCCTTCTTTGATTTTTCCTTATCAGTTCCTTTCTTGAGGCCTGAATTCTTGCTTCTTTCAATAAGACGTGGATCTACGTTGTCAAACCAGATGTCCTCTTCTTCCTCATCTGAACCAGGTTTCTCAGTCTTCTTCTTTGTGTTATTTTTAGTTTGTTTCTCCTTGATGATATTATGCAGACCTCCTTTGCTAATAGCTTCTGACTGTTGTATCTGTCTTCGTTTATCACCTTTTGTTATAATCTGCAATAGAAGAATGAAGATAGTAAGCATGCTTTCAGTTACATCATAAATTTTTGTAAATTACCTTAATAAACAAAGCAACTACCCGTACAGTAGCTACATCAATAACTCTGATCTGTCGAATAATAACGAAGTTCACAGATTTCCTAACAACAATAATATCTCCATTAACCATTTTAATCTGGTGACATATTTTTCATTTTATTGTTGCCATCTCCAGAAAATTTTATTCAACTTAGGAGAGGCTTTTTGAACTATTGGAGGTACATAAAGCTTTCGTTAACTCTTTCATTACAAGAGATCTCCCCAGACATGAAAAAATCATCTGGAGATAGCAAGAAAAAATTTGTAAGGCACGTCACTGGATCAAAGGGGTTAATAGAGTTCATTCTAATTGGCTGTGGCAACAAATAAAAAATAAGAACAAATTTCAGATTTAATAAGCTCACTCATTCTAAGAATCCGCAATTTTTGTGAATCCATCAATGCTGCAATATTCTACTCAGTTCCATACCCTACTGATACTTTTTGATATACTGTACTGTGTACAGATTACATTTTTATATTTTTCATCAAACTCTATTTACACAAAACATGGCTAGACAATATCAGAATTTTTATGTACAATTAAAAATACAGTATATCAAACATATGAAGTAAGTCACTCTGACTGATGGGCATGGCATACCCGGTACTTAGTTAATGGTACTGTTTCCACACAGTCCTCATAGGCTAATAATTATTACAGTGCTAATACTCCTCCTCCTCACCAAGTTACGCATGACTCACTACAAAGTTGTTTTACAGAAATGTGTGTGTGTGTGTGTGTGTGTGTGTGTGTGTGTGTGTGTGTGTGTGTGTGTGTGTGTGTGTGTGTGTGTGTGTGTGTGTGTGTGTGTGTGTGTGTGTGTGTGTGTGTGTGTGTGCATGCAAGAGAGAGAGAGAATCCCTCAGCCATGAACTCAATGCAAACATTACTCACAGCTGCTTCAGTTAAAGCAGCTAGATTTTTTTTTTTCTGCAAACATCTTAGAGTTAATGCAAACACTGATTATACAGTACCAGTATTGTACTTTGTCACCAAGCTATCTACATTCTGCTCTATATACTGCATTCTCTCTCTGTTGTATATAATTCTGTACAGTATCTTCCAGGAAAAAAAAAAAAAAAAAAAAGCTTGTTGCAAGGAGGTGGTATCTGTAATACAGTAATGCCATGTATACATGAAGCACTATCATAAATCATAATAGTATCTTCTTGGTGGTGCATGAGACCATTTCTGTGATGTTCCTGTATTCTGGCTCAGAGCTACCACACCATACCAACATTCTGAGTCTGCTAGATGTCTAATAAGTCCTTATGCAGTCAGTGGAAGATACAGTATGCTGAACCAACATGATGAAGGAGCGGACAAAATAAAGAGTAATACACAGAGATGGTCATTTTAATTTAACTGGCCATACCACGTTGAGTACACCGCTTCCCGTCCGATCAGCGAAGTTAAGCAACATTGGGTCTGGTTAGTACTTGGATGAGTGACCGCCTGGGAACACCAGATGCTGCTGGCATCCCTACGTGTCAAGTGGAGTTGGTGGAGGATTAGTGCCCCTCCCTGTAAAACAATCAACTCGAAGCCCTTGGCCACCCCGTCTGGGATGCATGGCGTCTGGCAATGAATGAATGATGAATGTATTACATTAACTTGATACCTGTGCTTATCAACAACAATTTACCGGTACACTCTATGAACATTTCCCTCTCCCACTTGCATTCTGTTTTTAACGATCTTCCATCAACCTAGCATGAATTAGTCTCTGTTTCTAAGCTCTACTTTGAAACACAACACAGTAAAGATACTTACATCTTTAAGCTGCTTCCAATTAGCAGAGTAATCTTCTGGCTTCTTGATGCCAAGGACAGGCTGATATGGTTTGTTTTCCTTTGAAACTGTGTCATTTACTGTATCTGCTGATAGAACTGAGAGAGTCTTGTGCTTTTTATCATCCTCTTCAGTCATCATTTTACCATCAGAATTCATACTGTCATGTCTAGCTTTCTTGTTTTTCTTTTTACCGTTCCTTTTCTGCTTTCTCTTTTTTGCTGTTTCCATAACATCAAACTTATGACCAATGGGTTCAGATATTTTTAATGAAATTTCTTTCCTTTGCTGACCTCTGACAAATGTACTGGCAGCTGCTTTTGTTTTCACAGCTTTTGGTGAAGTTGTCATTATACACAATGCCCAGACTTTTATGTTCCTGATACTTGTCGCTTCACAGCTTGATTCAAATAAGAAACCTTCACTACACTGGTCAACTAGTGAAAGCTGTTCTTGATAAATATTTACCAGCACCCCAATCTGAAACAAGAGTTTGCAATTAGAAAGGTTGCCAACAAATATATATATATTTTTTTTACCAAAACATGAACTGTGGTTCTCAGTATTGCACAAATACATGATGCAGAACTATGTAAATCAAACACATGGGAGAAATGGAGTTCCCCCGAGCTAAGCCCTGTATTGGACTATATAGCCCCGCTAGGGTTACAGGAGCGAGCTACCACTCCCGGCACGACAGCCCGGGCGAGGCTCGAACTCGCAATCCCCCGATTACGAGTCCGGCACGCTACCACTGTGCTACCGCGCCCCCCAAATCAAACACATGGTTGTTACTGTTGTTGTGGCCCCAGGCTCATTTGGATGTGAACCTGGTGGACTACAGCTTGAAGTTGCCCTTCTCAGGCAGTCCATCATCGTCCTTTCAGCCCCCTAGACCTCCCCCTCCCCCCGATTTTAATCATCTAGATCTTCCAACACAGTAAAGAATTGCCGTAATAGATCTAAGTCAGTTAACATGCTGCTCTGCTTCTACCAGTGTGCCTAATCTCTATAATTCAATTGTTTCGAACTTCTCGCAACAAATGTCTATTGCAGCATCACACAAAATTGCATACAGAGTCTCTCCAATTTCTTCCTCAAAAACATGTTAAATAAGCATCCAATCCCATAAAGTTTCAATAACTTTATACTTACATTCATTAACAACTTCAAGTAAGCATACAATCTACGTCAACACATGACATTTGAAGACCTGCTTCCGCTTCATCTTCTTCGTCTTCAAGCTGCTGCACATGACCGTCGTAAGGTACGGCAGTTCTAACGTAAACAATCTTAGCAGATCTTGGATTCGGGTGTGTGAAGGTTGAAATATCCCAGAACTTGGAGCTTCTTCTTTATGTTTATAGATTTCACTGGATTTTCATATGTTAGTCTTAATTTCTTGAATGATAAATACCTTTACATCGTGAACACACTGATAACGTTCCATCAGCGTTATCTAGCGCAGAGTGGGTACCTTGGAAAATGAGGCATAAAACTCATGACTCAGAGATAACACATTTGATTAACAGCACAATGTCATTAATGATAATTGCAAACCAATTTAGTTAGCCTTCTTTTTTTTCTCTCAGTCTTTAGAGTACTGTAGGCTACACACCAAGAGAAACTGAAGTTACACAGCTCGTCTATATCAAACTTGATTCAGTTATCATTGATGACCTTCTGCACCGACGTGCAAAAAAAGAGGAAACATTAATTAGGCTAACATCCGACTGATATTATTATTATTATTATATTTTCCTCTCCTCTAGAGAGGACCGGGCCCTTGTTTGGCCCAGTCAGTGATATGGGGGTTAACACTAGGGGTGATTGAATAACCTACTTTGGGGGGGGTGCACACTGCACGACATTAGAGAGGATGTTAAAGGGTGTAGTTGCGACAACACCGGCTGCTGCATTACGTAGTGAAAAGTACGAGTGGGCAATGGGTAGATGGCGAGGTATGTCGGGATTAGGATATGGGTTGGCAACTCGAAGGCGTGCCGTGGCTGGGCACCGTATGAGGTAGTGCAGGAGGGGGAAAGGCGTATTGGAGTTGCAGTGTGCACAAGTAGAGGTAGGTTCATCTCCATTTCCCACATCTGGCTACGACACTTGTAGCCCAGGCGCAGGCAACGAATACCTTGAAGAATATTGTTGGGGATGAATCTTGGTATTGAAAGAGGCTCATATTGGGTTGCCATAGCAAACCAAGTGGCAGAAGAAGAGCCTTGGAGGACATAGGATTCATGGTCGTCTCGGTTGAGAATAGGACATATAGCACGTAAAGCCTGCTTTAGTCGAGAGAGGCTGACCAAGGCGGTAACGTCAACCTGAGGATGCTCCGTGGCGAATCTTGCAGCAGCGTCTGCTTTCTCGTTCCCTGTTAAGCCAACATGACTGGGGATCCAGTGAAGGGTGATGGAGCGGTTGCCACTGCTAAGCTGTTGGTTTGTGTTGAGAATGTCGGTTATCAGCCGTACATTGTCAGAGTGATGAGGCTGTAGGAGTGTTTGAAGTGCCGATAGGGAGTCTGTGTGGATGATAATTTTCGGAGCCGACGTAGCAACCTGCGCATCCCTAAGGGCTTCAGCGATGGCAATTAGCTCAGTCTGTAGCGTTGAGGAGCCATCAGTGACTCGAACACCAAAGGTCCGATCACCACATATGAATGCAGCTCCGGCTTTGGACGCGATGACTGAGCCATCCGTATAATAAGAAACTGAGTCAGGGGTGGTGAGTGAATGAATTCGTTGGAGGCCCTCTTGGCGCAGCTGCTGTATAGGGGTATGTGCTTTAGGAGAGGAAGGACTGATGACAAACTTGAATAATTAAGGACCGTGGTGGTGGTTGCTGGAAAGAGGGAAGAGGCAAATCAGGGGCTTGTTGCATAAAGTAAGCCACATTGAGTGTGTGGATGGCCTGTGCCACACTGTGAGTCCAGCTGCGAGTGAGGAGGTCAGGGTGCAGATTCACTGCGGCTACTATTTTGGGTAAAGGTGGGAGTGGAGACCCATTGTGGCCAGTTTAGCAGCAAGCCCTGCAACTCTCGCCTGAATACGGTGGTACAGGGACTCCATATTGCATTCAAGGCGAAGATTGCAAAGGCGAGTCCACATTGGGGAGCCAGTCATTATTCGTAGAGCCTCATTTTGAATAACCTCAAGCCTACTAAGCAGCGATGTTCCTAACATTGGTAGAACAGGGGCGCTATAATCAATGAGAGAGCGGATAGCCTGTATATAAAACAAGCGAAGGACACGGTAGGTTGCTCCTCCGCCCTTCCCTGCAAGAGCTCGGAGCGCACTGAGCCGTAGTTTGGTTCGCTCTCTCAGGTAGGATACTTCGGTCTGGAATGTGAGCTTTGAATCGAGCCATACTTCTAGGTACTGATGGGTGGTGACGTATTGAACTGGTGTGGTACCAAGATAGAGTTGCTCTGTGGGGATGGCAATACCAAACGGTAAGGCTTTTGTTTTATTTTCATTTATTTTGAAGCCAAGTTCTGCACTCTCGTGGTATAGACGAGACAGGGCTCTTTGGGCTTTGAAATAGTACGGTATGGCCCACCATGGACGACAATAGCTAGGTCGTCGGCATAACATAGGAGGCGTACACCGGTGCCAAGGTCTACACGTAAGAGGCATTCAACAAGTGTGTTAAATAGGGTCGGGCTGATGACACTGCCCTGAGGAGTGCCGTTGATGTGCCTGTGTGTGGAGGAGACTTGGCCCTGAAAACGTACCACTGCCTGGCGATCAGTAAAAAAGTTAGCAAGCCAGCAAAGCAGCCGCCCACGGACACCCTTGTTGGCTAGAGCGGTGAGAATTGCCTCTATGCACGCAAGTTCAAAGGCTTTCTCCAAATCTATAAATATGGCTAGCCCTTTGCCCCTTCGCAGTTCTGTCATGAGCGTGCCAAGGCATTCTGCTGCCCCCTTGCCCCTGGGGAAGGCAAAGAGGTGGCTATGGGGAGAGTCTGTGCACCACTGTAATCGTTGCAGAACCATCCTTTCAGCAGTTTTGCAGAGGCAACTGAGAAGAGAGATGGGTCTGTAGGCACCGGAATCTTTCGGTTTTGGAATGGGTTGGATTACTGACAGTTTCCACTGAGTAGGGAGGGTACCCAGTTCCCATGAGTGGTTTATCAAAGCAAGGAAGGCATCCCTGGTCATTGTCTCAGTGTGTGCTAGCATGGAGTAGGTGATTCCATCTAGTCCAGGGGCGGTGTCTGTACTGGATTTGAGGGCCTTTTCAAGCTCCTGAATGGTGAAGGGCTGGTCAGTATCGGCAGGGTGCTCTTGTGCAGCGAGAATGATCGATGTACGATCATGTTGTAAAGCTGCTTGGCGAAGACTAGTGGCAGCTGGAAGCTGATTCGGGGAGGTGCGTTGAGCGAACAGTGTAGCTAATCGCTCTGCCTCTCCTTGAGGGTCACGGTGAAAGGGAGGGCGGGCTGGAGAGGGGTTAGAGACAGCTTTCAGATGTTTCCAAAGTTGTCCCAGCCTTGTGTTTGCCCCGAGAGATCGACACCATTCAAGCCATTTCTTTTCTTTAATCTTATTTTTCTCATCGATGGTATGGCCTATAACAGCTCGAAGATAATGGAGACTGACAGGAGTTGGGTGAGCTCTGTATATTTTCTTTGCCCTGTTTAAGCGGCGATTGAGTTCCCGCACCCAACCACAGTAGAACCATCGACCCCTATGAAATCTCCTGTTAGCAGATGATTTTGGGATGGCTGCTTCAGCTGCAACGTGAAAGGCTGTGGATATTTGCCGCTCATGGACATCGATATCAGGGGAGGGGGCTGAAGAGCTCAGTAATTGGTCCAGTGTAGTCATAAATAGGTCCCAGTTGGCCTGTTTGGTGTTCCACCGTGAGGAGGGACTTGCAGGTCCAGGAATCTTGGCTAGATCAATCAAGCAGAGGATGGCGAGATGGTCAGATAGAAGATTGGGGTGTATCATCCACTGCATTAAGGATGCCAGGTGAGACGAGGTGAAGGTAAGGTCTAGCCTACCTCCTTGTAAATGAGTGGGGACATGCGTGTCATTTAGGAGGAATAAGTCGGGCACCCCCTCTATGAGCTCAGCAATATGGCGTCCAGCAGGATTTGTGGCTCCAGGGGAGCCGAGACATGGATGACGAGCATTGAGATCCCCACCAATCAGTGTAGGTTCAGCAAAGGCTTGAGTTAAAAGTTCTGCTAAGTCTAATTCTGCCGAATGGCTGCGGTATAAATTAAAGATCTTAAGAGTGCAGGTAGCCAGGGTGACAGAAACCCCCTGCGTTTCGATTCCGTCTCCACAATGCGGGGGCGATTGGATGACTGACACGGGGATGTGGCTTCTGACTAGTATTGCACACCCACGGGGGCCACCGCGAGCATGTGGCAGAAGGAAAGTGTTAAAGCCCCTTATGCGCAAGGAGCGGTTGGCAGGGATTAGAATTTCCTGAAGGAGGAATATGTCGACTCGATCTTGGTGAGCAACCTCCTCGAGAAGGGCACGTTTATGTTGAGCACCACGGATATTCCATTGAATGATCCTGAGACCATAGGAGGACTCGTGCTGAAGAGATGTTGAGGATGGCGCTATTTGTGGGGCAGATGATTGAGAGGCATTGAGTGAGGAGAGTCTCAGCCGTCCATGGTTGGCACATCCTGGGACGGTAGAGGAGACCGAGAGCATTGCAGGGGTAATCCTCTGCGGGAGGCCGATGGGGACCGCCGTTTCTGACTGGTGGACCTGTGACGACGCCTGGGATCCCTGGATTGTCTGTGGAGGTGCGGTTGAGCTGGCAGTGGCAGATGTTGAGGAGAGTTTGGAGACTCGGCTGCTGGTGGAGTGGAGATTGGGGAGTGGATGCATACTTCTGCTGATGCGCTTTCCTGGGCAAGTGGAGGAACGTCCTGAGTGCTGGCCAGTGTGGATGGGGCTAGAAATGGGTCCTTCATCCATTCGTCGACCAGACGATCGACAAATGGGCCAAGTGGTGTGGGGTCGAGAGTGCAGCCCAGTTGGGCTCCTATTGTGGCCATGATGGCCCTCCCCAGTTCCCGTCCAAGCATGCACAGGGCATCCCGATCGACGGCGACCTTTCCTGGTGGCAGAATGGGGGCTGGCTGAATGGTTGATGGTGCTGGCACTGACTCTGTCTGCGTTACAGAGTCGTGCATCATTTGTCTGGCAATGGCTGAGACTGGTGGGGGGTTACAGGTTGAGTACTGGCTGTAGATGGAGTGGTCGGCTGATGAGGAGGCACTGTAGGTGTCTTGGCTGTGGTTGGCAGGGGAGGGAATTCCTCTTGTGTGAAAGTTGGGCGGGTGTTGGAGTTGCTGCGAGACTTGCGGAGATCTCGACCCCATATAAACGTGCCTGGTGGTGCAGGGGAAGCGATCTCCTTCTCTCGCACCCACCTTCGTTGCCACTCGATCCCTCTCTCCACCCTCTCTTTTCGGGCTGGGCACGACTTGTTCCATGCGTGGTGGGAACCTGCACAGTTGGGGCATTTCGGTGTTACTGGTTCCCCAGCCTTGAACTTGTCGAGGCACTGCTGAGTGTTGTGTTTGCCACTGCACATAGCACAGGTTGGAGGGCGACTGCAGTTGTTCTGGTGGTGGCCGAAGCGCTGGCACTTGAAGCAGTGGAGAGGTTCCGGGGAATAAGGGCGGAGGAAGTATGTGCCGAAGTTGCCCAGCTGGAGCTTTTGTGGGATAATGCCTCTCAGTGTTACCACAACCTGCCTTGTTGGTTCCCCCTTTGCCAGACAACGTGCTGCTTCTTCCACCTGAGGGTGTCGGAGGATGGGTGTCAGCGGGTAGTACAGTGGGTATCCCATAAGGGTTACCTTCCAGGTGGTGAGGTTGGGGTCTATTTCCTGGATATTGATCATATTCCCTGCAGCTGAGGTGATTGTTCGCAGTGCCTGTACTGTGGTGTTGTCTTGAGGGATTAGAATTGTCGCTTGGTCCCGTCCCTCGCAAATGGTGAATGTAAGGTTGGGGTGTTCTTCCTCCAATGCCATCACGATCTCGTAGGTCGATGGAAACGAGTCGTGAGGTGGAAGAAGGAAGGCTGGGTGTTTGGAGACTGGGGAGGCCTGAGACCTGACTGACACAGCCGGTGCCCGAACTTTGGAGGAGTTCCGTGCAGGACGGGGTGGTCGGCTGGTAACGGAGGGGTTTCCATTTCCCTGCATAGCAGAGGGTCGGGAGAGAGCGGTAGCATCAGTTGAGGAGGACTTGGCAGGGGTGTTGGTGCGTGTCCTCCTGGAGACGACTGTGAATCCGTCAATATCTCCTTCAGCTGCAGCTGATGATGGATCAGTTGCGGTGTCTGGTGCAACGGGAGGGTGAGCTGCCTTATCTGCAGCAGCAGAAGAGGCCTTGCTGCTGGCGGTGTTAGGAGGAGGAGGAGGAGCCGAAACTTCCTCGTCCATCGCCTCATGAACACGTGCAACCTTGGTTGCACATGCTACGGTGGAAGGGGGAGATGAGGTCCTGGGGATGAGGCAGAAGCCTCGCCAGCTGTCGACGAGTGAGAGCTAGCGTCAGATAGGCGCCGCTCTCGCTTCGCACCCGGCTGAGAAGCAGGACCTGAAGGCCTCTGCTTACAAGGCTGGGTAGAAGGGGGTGGGCAAAAGGCCTCACCAGACGTCGACGAGCGAGAGCTGCCGTCAGAAAGACGGCGCTCTTGCTTCGCGCCTGACACAACAGCAGGGTGGGAAGGCCTCTGCTTGGGAGGCGAGCGTACTGGCCCTGTAGGCCTAGGGGTCTGGGCCCCCTTCATAGTCCCTGGGACTGAGAAGCAGACATTCACTGACACCACTCACACTGTCACACAGTCCGACACACTGACACTCACTCACAAACAATAAACAAGAAAAAAGCCGGCAAGGTCCCTACAGTGACGGGCTGCCTATGCTCCCTGCCCTCTAAAGGGCAACATAGGAGGCCCCGCCACTGCCCCTTTCGGGTCTTCCCTATTCTATCAGAGCCGCTCCCTGCACTTCCTATAACCAGCCCCTAATGGGCCCCCCTCATGGAAGTGCCCTAACGGCACCCCTTCAGGGTTCGGCTTCGTACCACGCAGAGAGACACTAACGGCGGCCGGAAAAAAAAACACACACACACACACACACTCAAGCACAAACTCAAACACACACACATGCACTCTCAGTCACACCCAGGCAATCTGAGACAGAGTCCCAGAAAAACCTGGAAAAACGTTCAAAAATCTTCCTCAGTACCAGAGACTAAGTCCCCAAACTGGCAAAAGTGAGTAAACTGGACGAAATTCTTCAAGAGTAAATCGAACAGAGTCGAAATCTCGAGACAGAACGGCCAGACCTCCACACCCGACAACGTCTGAGCTAGGAGTGATCCGACTGTTTTCTCACTAGCCCAGATGGCACGGATCAAAGATGCACAACTCATGCATGTATGGGACTGTTATGATTGATTTGAAGTCGTCGAGAGGCGGTGCTCACAGCCATGGCGTTCCATCGCTGCATCAGATCCCGATGTCCCTATGTAGCAGGTCCACTTGGTCCGGTGTAGCGCTATATGGTAGTGAGTTAGCTGCTGCTCTGCTGATTATGTGTAGCCCGGTACTAGTGGTTCGTCGTCTGTGACGGTCTTTAGAAAACAGTCCAGACGGGACTTGTATTTTTCAACAGAACAGCCAGTGAGGTCTCGAACTTCTCTTGGAAGGTAGCTGAAATATCTTAGGTCCGTTGTAAGACAGACTGGACGTCACAGGAGAGTTCTGATCCTGGCTGGCGCCAGTGTTGGCAGAGTGGCTTGGTGGTAGTCTGGTAGAGCGTTTGAGTCACTGAAGACCATAGGGTTGAGAGATCGCGCCCCGCAGGGTAACTGCCTCGCTGGTAGAGGTAGCGCTCTCCCGTCACCTAGCAGGGATATATGATCTATCGAGGTCTAGCTAAGGGAGTTTATTCACTATTTCCTGTGTTGGCGGGATATTCCTTCTGCACTCCCGGCTTGTACTTTCATTTGACTGCGACACGACTTCGTTAGTTTAAGAAAGGTTTGGAACCAGAGTTTCGAGAATTTTCCAGGTATAGATGGTGATATATCGTTCCCGACGTCTCTGCTGGGAATAAACTTAGTTCTGCCAGTTGATCCCAAAAGAAGAGTTCCTTCATTCCTCTCATTTGTCTCGTGAATGTTCGCTGGACTGACTCGAGGGTCTGGATGCCATTCATCTTATGAGGAGACCATAGCTGACTGTTGTAGTCTAGCACGTTTCGTTTCATTTTTGAAGGCTCCAGCATGCTTGCATGCGTCGGCCTTGGTCACCTAATGGGTCTCTGGCAGCTTCCCTATTAAGTCCCTTATCCCTGAGGTCACACTCAGTTACCTCGTCCCAGGTCTTTTTCAGTCTGCCTCTTGCTACCCTACCTCTAACATTCACACTTCTCACTTTCTGCACCTAGTTATCATCCCCCCCTGCTCTCCACATACCCAAACCATCTCAGTCTACCCCTTCTCATCACAAGACCAATACACTCTAGTCCCATCCTACCTCTCAACTCTTCCATCATAAACCTAGCCACCTCAGGCCTCACACTTAGGGACGCACTGCACATCCACCTAATCATTGTGATTTATTTACGTTTGAGCCAGCGAATATCCTCTTCCTTTACTGCCCACATCTTACTACCATAGAGTGTTCCACTCCTAACACATGCCACATACAAAGATCCCTTAGCACGGAGGGAGAGCCCTCTCAGTGTCAGGAAAGGTAACAGCTCTCTGAACTTCTTCCAACCACTCCTCACCCTAGTCACAGACCTAGCTCCAGCCCTTCCTCCAGTGCGTAACATGTCTCCCAAAGGACAAAACTCTTCCACACACACTCAAGAAACTCACCAGCGAGTTCAGTCCTTTCACGCCTGGCAGTCTCCACATGCTCTCCTCGACACACCACACATATTAAATCAACTTTATCATGTAGTCTGCCTCTAATACCACTACATCTCTGATGCACCCACTTATCATAAACACTGTACAAGATGGAATTACTTTCCACGCCCTTGTGGCAAATCGCACATGGCCATTCCCCCTGTTCTTTGACAGTACCGTCCCCCAACTCTAGATACCATCAATTTTATTTTATCTGCATTTACTCTTAAACCCTTGTGCCCTGTACCACCTCACCATTTCTTATATGTTTCCCCCGCCTCCCTTTCATTTTCTGCAAACACTAAGTCATCAACATACATCTTCCACGGGTGTGCATTTCTGAAGTCAAGTGAGAGGGCTTCAAGTACCATATTAAATCTTACTTTCCTGGACTAGGTTAGAGATCCATTCCTCCTATCAGAAAATAATTTGAAGAAGCTTCCCAAATGCCTTCAGGAAGCACTGTTAGAAGTGTGTTCAGACTGTGGCCTCAAATTGGTATTTGAAAGCTCAACCCTCACACGGTTTGGGAGCTGTGTAAAGAAGGCGCATCATGACCTAGGAAAGAAGGCTTTGGAAAACCTTCTGCCCTTTGGGTCTAGCCTACTTACCTTTGTGAAGCATCTATCTCTGCAATGGGCGTTGTCAAGTCAAAACAGAGACACAAATTAAATGTAAACCTGAAACAAAGCTTGATCAGTGAACATCACCCCACGTTTCACATTGAGTTGAAATTAATTTTCAAACATTTTTATTTTATTTTTTTAGTCTCTTTCCTTTAGTATGCTGAATATTAATTTATTGTCCGGCACTCAGATTATGCGAACTTTTAATATAATTTGCATTTTCCTTCCAAATATTGAGTTTAATCAGTCAAGGGGTACAATAGGCAAAAAGTTTGGACAACACTGCTCTATATGATATTCGCGACCTTAGGATAAACACTTCGAACCGGAGGGGTTAGATACATCCTTCGTGAATTTCTCTAATAACTAGCTCTCTTGATATGAATATTACTAAACAAATAAATAAATAAATAACCTGGTAGCAACAAAAACAAACTACAAAAAGACATAACTGAACTGAAGCGGTTATAGGAAAAAATACGAAGACGAGGGCTGAAAGGATACGCCGGAAGGAGGGGAAAGTGGAAGAAGGAGAGGGGAAGAGGGGAGGACTGTGAAGGAGACAGGTGGGGTGGTGAAGACGGGACGGGTGGGCCTGAAGTGATTAAGAGAAACGGGGAATGGAAGAAGTAGGCCATACATGGAAGGGGAAGGAAAGGGTATCCAAGTTCATATGTAGGGGAAAAGAAAGAAAGAAAAAAAAGGAAGGATGGAGGAAATAAGGGAGAGAATATACGAAACATGCAAGGAAGGGAAAGAAAGTATTTGGGGGGATATGTGGAGGAAGCGAGAGGGAAAACAGGGGGGGAGACTGAGGGGGGACAGAAAATATAAACTATGCAGGGTAAACGAAGTCTGTGGGAGGAACATGCTGAAAAATAAAGGGAAAACAGGAAAGGGAATGAAGAAGGGAAAGGAAACAAAGAAGGGGGAATGAAGGAGGGAGATATAAAGGGTATGCGAGGATGAGGGGAAAAAGTATGTGAGGGTGCGTGAAGGAAGAAAAGGGGGAAAAGAGGAAATGGAATAAAGAAGGGAAAGAATGGGTAACAGGGACGAGGGGGAAAAGAGAGAGAATGAGAGAACGAGAGAATATGTGAACAGTGTGCAAGAAAGAAGAAGGGGTACACGGGGGAACAGAAAAAGGGGAAAAAATGAGGGGAACTAACCTGTATTTGTTCCTTTTGATGCTAACGAGGGTAAAGAGGGGTGAATGGTCCTCTGTCTCACCCTTCCCAGCCAGACACGCGGGGTGGGAGGGGAGGAGGGAAAGGAAACAGGAAGGTAGTAGAGAGAGAGAGAGAGAGAGAGAGAGGAGGAAGAGGAAAAAAAAAACAGATCTTGTTGATAAAGGAAGGCTGTACGAAACACAGGGAAGTAGATGAGTTGGTAAAATGAAAGTAGGTAAAGACGGAGAGAAAGAAAACAGAAGGAAGACCAGAAAACACTTAGAGAGCGCACACCTCCGCCAATGCCATTGCCATCAAAAAGGATCCGGAGCCTGAGCCGTGGAGATATTGTGTGGAATACATAGGATCACGATCCGCCAACAAATTGAATCAATTGTTCCTTGATCCCACTCTCCCCAAAAAAAAATTTACTGAAATTCATTGAGAATTTTTGGAGATATTATACATAGGATCCGGATCCGCCCCAAAATTTAATAGGTTCTTTCATGGCCCACGGCCAACCCTCCCACAAAAATTCATTGAAATTCATTGAGAACTTTTGGAGATGTCGTGTGGATTAAAGAAAAAAAAAACAGACAAACATAGGTGAATACATCGTAAGGAGATAGTAAATAAATGAAGAAAAAGTCGAGGGTGTAAGGGATAATGAAGAAGCATGGAGAATACCTTGGAAAGGGAAAGATAGAAAAATATAATCTGGAATCAGAGCACTCAGATTAATTAAAATACAGAGATGAAACGCGAGGAAAGGATAAGTCCAGTGCTAATATTCTCTCTTACGGCTTTATTGAACTGCTACATTTACTTTGTCTTATCCAATTAATGATTTTCTAAATATAATTTTGTACTTCCGCCGCAAAAGTTTTGCATGTGTATCTTCGGTAATTATATATATATTGATTCAAGTTTTCTTTGCACTGTGTGCTAAGTCTGTTTGGTAGTGTACTTTCTTCTTTTACTTAGCATTTATTAACAGAAACATGCATCATGAATAACTATTTTGAGAAAACAGCACAGCCATTGGTAAGGTTTGGATAACTATTTCGCTTCCTTCAGTTTTATTAATTGATTTGTTAAAACTTTCCTAGTCTTCTGCTGTGTTCTCACTCTGGTTCATAGATTGACTGTGTACTCTTCTGCACGTCGTTGGACGTCTGCGTGTTGTTTGCATCACCTTCGTCGTCTGTGGTATCATGTGATTCCGCTGCCGCCCTTGAAGTCCCGGCATTTTGTGTTTCAGCAATATTCTGTGTTTCACTACGTCCTTGAGTTTCATGCCCTGAACCTGCCTCGTTCTCGGCCACAACATTGGTGACCTCCGCCACCAACGGGCTTCCCTCTGGGGGCGCTGTACCCCCCTCCGGTTTCCTCTGTCCAGCCTCTGCCCTCCTGCTCCTGCGCCGCCCTCGCCAATACCAGACAGCCACCACCAGCAGCAGCCCCAGCAGCACCAGGGCCACAATCGTCACCGTGGTGTTGCTACGATCATCATCAGGACCTCCAGGGCCGGGGGGCGTTGTCACTTCAGGGACCACCTTGTCTGAAAATGGCATTGTTTATTCTCTGCAGTCTAGTATTAAATCAACTCCAAATTACAACGTACCCAATGATCTAAACTTTATCTAATGTATAATTATTCAAGCCAGCAAAATCTATAATTGCTGCTACAGAAGTGTCTGGCTTAGGCTTATTCACACCGAGGCCGGGACTGGACACATTCTGGCGCAGACTGTCCGACAGTGCAAACTGGAGGGGGGGGGGGAGGCTAATGTTCTGGAGTTTCCGTTTCTCTCTGTTACATTCATTATATCTGTCAGTGAAAAAGGATTTGCCAAAAACGTTGCCAAATTAAAATGGGTTATCTTTTCTATGTTTTATTACAGCATACAAGATCGGACAGATGAGGAAGTTCGGGAGTGTTGTGGTGTTGATGTATATGCGCTGAAAAATTGTTAGGAGTACCCTGAGATGGTTTGGCCACATGGACTGAATGGTGCGTGAGAGACTGACAAGGAAAGTGTATTTGAGTAAAATGGAGAAGGGGAGGGAGATCAAGGATGAGGTGGAGGGACGGGGTAGATGGGTACTATACTGACTTCATGAGTGATATGAGATGGAGAGAGGACAGCCTGATGACCGAGGACAGTGACGTGGAGGCTATTTGTTTGTGGTTCATCTCCACTGGTACTGAGATATCTGACTATCAGTAGAAAGGTTTACCACTGACTCACCAAGGCCAAGTTCGCTGACGTTACAGTTTAGAGCAACGTAGATTGAGTGACCTGAGGGTACACGAACGAAGCCCTCTCGGAAGTGACTCGCGTTGACCTCTTGGAAGACCATCTCACAGGGGTCACCGACGAGGTCATCGAAGGTCATCTGAAGCTCATCCCCTGCCACGCTGAAAGAAATGAAGGTCCAGTTGCGAAGAGACAGGTGGTGTTCCTCCTCCAGTGTCAGGTGTATGGTGTGGTTGTGGTTGTGGTCCCCGGTAAGCACATTTAGGGACAGCTCCGTGCTCCCTCCCGCCCTCCACGCCCTCAGGGATCCCACTGGCAATTCCTCTGAGTCCCTGAATGCGAAGGAAAACTCTTGCCAGGCCTGTCGTGGGCTTGTGAGGGCGAGAGGGAAGAGTGGAGTGAGCGGGAAGGTGGGGGATACGGTCGCCCCCTCCTTACCGGTGAGATGGTACGCCGAGCAACCTGCAACACCACACAGAAAGGGTCAGTCTAGGCTCATATTGTAAGTGGCTTTGGAGATTTCGTAGTACTTATTCCTCAGCGATTTATTTTCCCTATACAGTATCCCCTAATTATCCTCTTGTATGTCACCGGTACAAATTATGTCGATATTAAAATGTGAATAACAGACGAGAGAACATTTAGATAGAGTGAGCAAAATAAATAGCTAGGGAGGAGGTGATACGAAACCTCCTATGCCACCCAGAATCCGACCTGTTATTATGGTTAAGGAGACCTTCTAACACTTCTTCCTAAGCGATTTATTTTCTCTCCTTCGTTACAATATTCTCACGTACATCTTTCATGTCTTTCCAATATGGTTTTAGTTTGTATAAATGTCACAGAGGAGAATATTATCGTGCCCTAAGCCGAAATAGCTGGTGAGGAAGAGCTGCCAGTAAACATCTTAATCCAACAAGAATACAGCGCAGAGGCACACACGTCAACAAAATCATGCCTACTCATTTGGCTTTTGCTGATGTTCTTTCACGATCCCAAGTTTCTTTACCCCTCCTGGAGAGTGGGAAGTGGAGGACAAGATAGGAAAAGACCTCTTGCTGGAGTCTTATTGGGGACACACACACACACACACACACACACACACACACACTACTGAACCGCCAATGTACATTCACCTGGCCTTACACCAGTCTTGTTTTCCACCTTTCTTTCGCCAGGTTGCGAGTTAAAGAAACTAGGAATTGTTACTATACTGATGATACTACAGTATTAAATTGGCTTATTGTGGATTAATACAAAATAACTAGAAATTTTTTGCTGACAAGTGGAAATTACACAGTTTACAAAACAAATATCTTGGCCAACGAATAGCAAGAGAGCGACATTTTCCTCGTGATGAAATATCTCTTCACTCGAGATGGATTTCTGTTTCTAAAATTGTGCTAACTGAGAAACTGGAGTCAAAATATTTTTAATTTCGAAGACAATGCCTGTTCAGTTAGCTGCTTCAACTTCTAACTACTTTCCCTCAGCTTTTGTAAACAACATAATCGTGATAGCACTTACAGAGCCATTATGAAATTGGCCGAGACAATATTAGGTCAGTAAACACAAACGGCTGGGCTACCGCGGTCTGAAGCACCCCAGCTTCACTTCACCTTAGATGTAGTAGAAGTCAGTGTTTGTCATAACTCTCATGCCCACTGGAAAATTGAACAGCGCTGTAAGATAAACCTGCTTGTAGTAGCAAGGTGGAGGGAGGGAAGGGAGTTACCTGTCAGATAAAAATAAGATTAGCTACCATCCCTGATTACTGAGATTTTTTCAGGCACACAGTGTGTTACAGATATTCTGTGCACCTGCAAGTTCTGTTGTATATATAGACAGAGTGTTAACACATTAATGACTAGTATGGGGAAAAATGATATTTCCGTATTAGAATACACACACACACACACACACACACACACACACACACACACACACACACACACAATTATATTTTTAGCATATATAAATGACACAGACAGCAACATTGGAAATGGAAGATATCTAAGTATGTTTCCTGATGATGCAAAAATACGAAAGAAAACTGCAAACACAGACTCTTGCAGAGAGCTACAAGAAGAATTAAATAAGCTAAATGAATGGAGCAGTAGGTGACAAATGGGATTAAGTGTGGACAAATGTAATAATGTTTGGTAAACGTGAAAAAAGTCCAGACTGGGATTATAAGTTAGGAAGTTCAGCCATATATACATCGGAAAAGGAGGATTCAGGAGTGATTATTCAATAACAGACTATCTCCGGCTGACCAAATAAATGAGAAAGTAAGGAACATGTACACACAACAAAAAAACTATCGTTACACCTTCTGCGCGATATAAAATGACACACGAATGAAGGTTTTTGATAACAGCCTCTTCCATTGGTATCCCTGCGTGTGTTTGTTGCATATTTATTATAAGCTATATCCATTGCTTCTCCCATGCATACTTCTACCTTGTCCTATTTGGCAACTCACCCACTGTCAGGCTTACCAACCCTAGCGAGACAGCCAGGTTGTTCAGTATGAAACACATCGTACCCCCCTGTAACGATAGTTTTTTTGCTGTGTGTACACACTGCTTGCAAATAAGAGAGCAACGTTCACATACATAAATGAAGACATCCTGAGAAAAATAATCACGTCATTCCTCGGCCCGCTTCTGGAGTATGCATTTGTAATCTGGAATCTACATCTCAAAAAACACATAGATAAGATTGAATAAGTACAAAAGACTGCTGCGAGAGTGCAACATACTTTAGGGATCTAAGCTATGTAGAAAGACCAGAAGAATTAAACCAAACAACATTACAAGAGAGAAGTAGAAGAGGAGACATGATAATGTTTTAAATGCATCACAGGAAAAGCGAAAATATACATAAATGAGTATATACCTATGGGAAAGCAACATCAAGAGGACACTGCAATAAACTGTACAAAACGAGAGGCGAAAAAGACATAAGGAAATTCAGTTTCCCAAATAGAGCAATTGATCAGTGGAATGCACTACCGAATGAAGCAGAGTGTGCCAAAACTATTATAAATTCAATTATATGTATGATAAAAATGTTTCAAAACACGGGACAGTACAAGCTTGACTCATTCCTGTAAAGATACAGTTAGGTAAGAACACACACACACACACACACACACACACACACACACACACACAATGTGTCTATGTATGTATGCATACAGTATGTGTGTGGGGAGAGAGAGAGAGAGAGAGAGAGAGAGAGAGAGAGAGAGTATTAGTTTGTCATCAGAATTTTAAGCGATCATCAGAGTACAAAGGAGTACAAAGGGCATGAATAACTTGGCCAATTATTCTTTAAGTTAAAAACAACGATAAGAAGGCAGGACGATTCTATAACATAATAAATTTTCTTATGGTCTGTACTATATATATATACTGTATATATATATATATATATATATATATATATATATATATATGTGTGTGTGTGTGTAACCACAAAACCTAATATCCTTAAACCACAAAGCCTAATAAATCCAAACAGAACTTGGTTTTTTATGCTAAATGAATTTAAATTAAAATGCATTTGAGCAAACGAGTGATGAAATGGAACAGATTTTCATTCTTACTGATCCTTTTAGTAGTCTTTCTTTTTTTAATGCTGTACTGGTCTTGATGCTTCTATTATTGGATGAATTGATCAGTTTTAATAATAATATAGGAGTAGACTTCAGAGATGGTAATATACAGTTTACCTCATTCGTATAAGTTATCAAACAAAAGGTAGGTCAGTGGCGAGTGATAGTGTAACTGATAAGCTTGGCGCATTCGACGCCCACAAGGGAAATCACTGAGGCGTGGTGAGTTTTCTATCGCCTTATCTCACTGTACATTTTTTCCAGACACGGAAACTAATCCCGTTGCACTCTCCTTGCTCTATATGCTGCGGCCAGTGATCAGGAATTCTGGTAAGTTCAGAACGCTAGTGATACCGAAGATACGAGGTACGAACACCAAAGTCAGTTTTCCTTTTTTTTTTTCTTTTCTTTTTTTTCAGCACCCATATTTCATTATAAGTTAACTAAAATTTGTAATGTACAGTGTGTAATGTTCATATTCACTGTTCGAACGAGTGAGAAAAGCGAGGGAACAAGAACAGTTACACACATTAATAGTTTGCTCCCAAGACCAGGGGGTAAATGTTGATGTAAACTGGGGCAGATTCTAGTCGTCCAGTTTTGTGGATATATTGACCTTGCAGAAATGAATTATATCTTTTTTCAGTCCTCGTAAAAAGTTATTATGACGATGTGAAATATTATCAAAATTCACCAAAATTATTATAAAAACGCCAACTGTAGCCGATTCTTTTTATAAACAAGCCAAAAGTATTGTTAAAATAGTTCATCCGATTATTCTCCAAGATCGTGAGTGTGGCGACAACAGTTTGGCTGTTCCTAAAGGTGTTTGCATGTGTGTGTAAGGAGGTGGTTGAAGAAGAGTAGCTGTCTCTTCATTATGCCCAGCCCAAAGACGATCTGGGGGAATTTTTCGTGGAGGTTCATTTTTCCTTTGAATGTATTGAATCTGTGCTTACACATTTATAGCGCAGTGTATTTTTATTCACTTAAATGTATAAACTGAAAGAAGTAACTGATTTTTTTAAATAATGGTATTTTGCAGACTAGCAGTGGCACCGAAAATATAAATGGGAAAACACGAATTGTTCATGCATTCATAATTATGTCACGCCAGTATGTTTGGTACTGGCACTAGTGATTACCCATCTTACACATCTTACCTATAATGACATTTTTATTTTTTCTGTCCAATATTCAGTCTACAAAATCTTCTAAAAATACTGATCACACTAATCTGAACTCAGGCCGTAATGAACTTTATGATGAACGATCGATACACAAGAAAGCCAAATGCTATTAGTAGTAGGAAAGATGGTAAACAGCAGTAAACGAATAGAAAGAAGTGGACAGAGAGAAGGAACGGAACGTAGGAAAATAAGAAAAAATGCAGGATTTCTACAGTGAGCTTGTTGTCCCATGTTATAGGCAGCTCCTATAAGAGGGTGTGACTAGGTTGTGAAAAAAATACAAGGGTAGTAGAGAAGGCTCTGCCCCATCATCAAATCTTCCATCCAAAACTATCAGGAAAAGATGAGAAGGACTATCACGAAGTACAAAGGCATAGGTATTTTACAGGAATGATTGAAAACATAAACCAGTAGCGGAACCTAAGAAAAAAGATTTGTCCTAAGGAAATCTGTGGCTGGAGAAATAAACTATAAATAGTTCCCTTGAAACGCCACAGGTAAAGCAAGATACGCATTACCATATTAATTTTCAGACACACACACACACACACACACACACACACACACACACACACACACACACACACACACACACAAAGTATATGCGCCATCTGCTAACAATGAAATTAGGTTTGGTGGTTCAGCTTCGCAGTTCGTAACGTCAGTGTCACTGGCGCCCTAAATTTACCAGAAGTGTTGATCATTGGCTACAGAATATACGGGATGGAAAGTGCAACATAATTAGTTTTTTTCAGCTTCATCCTGGGCTGAACCAAGGGTGTTGATCCTGTGACTCAAGCTACACCCGTGGTTTTCCACACGGAGACAAAGCTGGTATACGGTACACATGTTGACTGTAGCATTTCTGGGCTATTGTGTTTACTTCCTCGACACAAGTATAATATCCTTGGTTGTCAGACTATAAACTTCCCGTCCAGATTCACTGCTTTTCATTTTCAATTAAATGTTTAACAATTTACCTAAAAATCAAATATTATTTAGTAGAATGAGAGAGAGAGAGGGGGTGCCGAATGTTCCTTGCTTTGGAAACTGGTCTGGGCAACACTTAAAAAATATTCCTCTACAGATGTTTTATATTAGTCATACCCATTTGCTTATATCACTTGCCAGCAGATAACTTCCCATCACTGTCGGACAAGTTAGACCTTATGAATAATTGTTCATAACAGAAACTAAGAACAGTGCAGACAAAATGTTCTTCTTTCTTTCACTATTACCTCGTGTTGCATCTGTAGCTCCTACTTCCACTCCCCTCCACCCCAGCAGGAGCAACACCAGCACTCCCACACCCTCCATCGTCACACACACACACCTTCACCTCCAACTTCACCACCTTTAACGACGTCCAGAACTTAAAGTCAACAACACTAAGATGTTCTTAACGAGCAAGTTGTGGCAACTGACGCCCTCCACAGTTGTACCGGGGTCTTTGGCTCTCTGTTATCTGATAAGTTGAGATAAACGGATAACTTTTCCTGTGTTGTCTCATGTAGAAACTCTGATGATTGATCGCTTGATTTCCTACGTTACGTTAAGTTTGAGGATTGATGCAGTATCATCATATAAATATATGTTGATAGATAGATAGGTAGGTAGGTAGATAGATGGATATAAACATCAAACATAGATACAGATAGATAGATATTGATATATTAATCCAATTAATAGTGCTTGAATAAAACGTGTAGTATTTTCAAAACATATTTCATAGTCCTAATATATTGTTTCAGTGTCACTAGGATGAGTTTACGGTTGCTGTAGTTTTAGCCTTGACTAAGGACGAGTGTGCAGTAGCCCTTTTATTTTTATTTTTTTAATCTGACCCTTTATTCGTGATTTCATATGCAACGGAAGAGCCTAAAGTCTGGAAGCTGCCTAAACTGTTGTTTCTCAGGAATATCACACCACACCCTAAGAAAAAGTCCATTCTTATGGAGATACCTGGACACAACTGTTTTTGAAATATTGTTATTTCAAGGCAGCAAGGTCGTATTTAACGGGGAGGAGAGGGGGTGGAATCACTAGCATGACACATCCGAAATTTCTGGCAGATGCAGTTAGGACATACCATAATAACAAGAACAGTAATTCCCACTCAGGATCCTCCTGCTTAAACAGTTACACAGTGCCATGCGGTGTACTGGTATATTAACCCCTCAAGAAAAACAGTCTCACATAGAGTAAGCACTGGATGGGTGCTGGTTAATGGGTATTATAACCAGCCGTACCCCCCCCCATCCCTCCCCGATCTGTCCAGCCATATGCAAATATCTTCCCACGAACAGAAACCTTGGATGACACGGATAAAAACTGGAAAAAAACTACGGTACTTCAAAGTTGACTGGTTGTGTACATGAAGGACAAAAAATTCTGGCTAGATTTTGCATTAATGTTGAAAAGAAAACTGATGCATGTGTGAAGCAGACTCTTAATAGGAATCAGGAAACCCACGGACATATTGCCTCGCCTCTGTGGCGGCTAGATCAAGTATGTCCCTCACTGTCACTCACTGAGTCACTGCGTTTTTGAAGGATGAAATATGGTAAGGTGCAACCACAGGGCTTTCTACTTCAGCTGAAATAGGCGAAAGAAAGCGTAGTATACTGATTGATGAAAGTATTGCCGCTGGACATTATTCTGTTAAAAGGAAGAAAACTGTAGTGAGATATGATTGAACTTAGCGAGTGCAATGCTGATTCGGTATGTGATGCCATAAAATTGTCTATGAGAAATAAGGGACTAGACTTCGAGAAACTTTCAGCAGTTGGAATTGACAGTGCATGTGTTAATAATGGTTTTATGTGATAGTAAAGCGGAGGTCCCACGATTGTTGCTGATTAGATTTGTGTCATTCAATGCAACTTGCAGTCTCTTTTGTTGCAAGGGATCATCTTCCAAGGCACCCAGTTTTTTTTTTTAAATCACAGACTTTCAGCTGGTTCTTACAGTCGTCTGTGAAACAAATAAGGAGTACAAGGTAGCTCAGTCACTCAATGGCTTGATTAATGAAGGACAGACTCCTTTGAAACTACTGGAGTCAAGTCATACACGATGGCTAGTGGCAAGCTGCAATAGTCAGAATTCTGAACCAGTGGATTGAACTCAAAACTCATTTTGAACTTGCACGGAAAGAAAAACACTGTTTTACTGCTGAACTCACTTATTCCATGCACTGTGATAGGAAAATGTGTTAATGTTTACAGAGTACATGCCTGGAGGTCAGTATGTCAACAAAATGTTTGGCGCAGTGATGAAGGGTCCAGCAAAATTAATGAATGATTTACTTCAGCTGATTGACTCCTTGTGGTCAAAGATCATCCCAGCAAAAAAAAAAAAAAAACTGAAAATGACTCAGTAGCAAGTTTCCTTGCTTTACACCCTTATTTGGGTTATGAGTTTGAGAGAATTAAGTGACTGCAAGTTCCCTCAGGGCCTTAGGAACTTTGGCACAGTGGAGACTTACAAGAAAAAGTCGGGTAATAGCTCATAAGATCCTGCAACCTGTCGCCTGGCCATCGAGGATGATGAGCCACACAGGGACTTGACTGATCATGTGGATCACCATCAAAATAACCGAATTGAAGTATTATTCGTAGACTTTACGTTACACTGCGTTTTCGGTACTGTGATAACTATGCATTCAGGCTATGTGAGTCAATTATGGCGTTTTCATTGTAAACTTAACCGTAGTCTTCATATTTAATGATTTAGCGTTTTGATGCTACTTTTAGAGACTGATCTAGCGACTTTTGTTTGCTTAGTTGGCAACTCTGCACGACGCAACAATAACAATGAGGTGGAAGGTACTGAGGAGAGAGGCATAGGTGGAAAATCTTCTTCTCCAGCTCCAGTAAGGTAATGATTGTTGGAGGTTATTGTGTTGTGGTAATGGCAGTAGCAGTAGTGATGATGGCAGTGGTGGTAATAGGCCTAGTGGTAAGATTATTAATAGTTTTTGACCCGTGACAAATGTCGCCGCGAAGTGCGTAGTTAGACACGGCTATTTTAAGTATGCCCTCCTTATTTCCTGTGCTCTAATATGCCTAACCTCTTAACTTCCTTTGTTCTAATTATGCCATACATCTCATCTGAATCACTCAGCCAATTTAAAATTGCTAGAACCATGCAGATACTAATTCTATCTATCTATACTAATTGATCTCGCTAAATCAAACTTTCTTCACAACCAAACATCCAGACTTTATATATATAATCCTAATGACAGTAGAATATTGGAAAACTTTCAGTTCTTCGTTAATAACTTTAACAAGTCGTCACCCATTCCCCCACTAAAATCTGATGGTAACACAATAAATGACTCGCGTGGTAAAGCGAACATCCTTGCCAGTACATTTGTCAGAAATTCTACCTTAGAGGAGGGACTCAGACGGAACGTCCCTGTTCTAGAACCTGACTCTCCAGAAATAGCTTCACTTAAGATACAGAGTAGATGCATAAAATCCATTCTAGGCAATTTACCAACCAACAAAGCTCCAGGTCCAGATGGAATTTTCCCAATTGTTTTGAAAAAGTGTTCCCCAGAACTTGCTGCTGTTCTAGCTAAATTATTCTGACTATGCATACGTACTTCTTCATTCCTTAGTTCTTGGAAAGAAGCCAATATCCACCCAATTCCAAAGAAAAGAATTTCCTGTGACCCCTCTGATTACAGACCTGTAGCTATCACATCTCTTGGTAAAGTATTTGAGGTTGTAATTAATAAACACATTGTTAAACTACTTGAATCCAACAACTCAGTTAGTGATAGACAGTATGGTTTTTGCCATGAAAGATCCACTGTTGATGTACACAATCTCCTGACTCATACCATCCCTCTTTAATTTGGCTCTCTCTTGTATTTTGTTTTTCTCTTGGAAGGAACAGTTATTGCCGGCCCAAGGCCTTTGGTTCCCTCTTCCTAGCATTAAAAAAAAAAAAAGTCAGTTGACCAGCATCGTGAAACTCATTCAGTAGCCCCTTGATATTTCTAAAGTTTTTGACAGAGTATAGCACCGTTTCCCTGCTATCTGAACTCCCCTGTTATGGCCTATCATCTTCATTCATTTGATATCCTCATATCTTAGCAATAGAAAGATAAAAGTAAATGATTTATATTCCAATTTCCACTTGATTAACCCGAGGCGTCCCGTCGACGTATGGGTACGTCGCAACGTTTTGTCACAGCTAGCTCCATCGACGTACCAGTACGTTACGCAATTGCAAGGTTCATAATTTGCCAGACGCCTCAATCCCGTTTGGGGTGGCCACAAACAAATCGCCTCCAAGTCGCCCTGTCCCCCGCCATTTCACTCCCCTGCTCCCAACTCACACCCCCATCTTTCATATACCTCTCCACCCCATCCCTCCATCTCATCCTCGGCCTCCCCCTCCCTCTTCCCCCGTCCACCTCACTCACATACACTCTCTTTGTCAGTCTTTCACCCTCCATCCTCTCCATGTGGCCAAACCACCTCAGTGTGTTCCTCATAATGCTTCCTATCACATCCACATCCACACCATAGCGCTCCTTTATATCCTCATTCGTCAGCCTGTCTCTCCATGTGACTCCACAGGCTCCTCTTAAATAACTCATTTCCACTGCTCTCACTCTTGACTTGTGGTCTTCCAACAACGTCCAAGCTTCACTTCCGTACGTTAGAGTTGGTATCACAATACTGTCATGTAGTAACTTTTTCACTTCCATGCTCACTTCCCTGTTTCTTATCGCTGCTTTCAAAGAACCAATAATTTGCACAGTTTTAAATTTTTTGCGTGTGAATTTTGGTACGTATACACGGGACACTTTCCTCTACAAGATGCCAGGCAGGGACAATGCCATACCTCGCATGACCTCCCCCCCCCACACACACACACACACCATTGTCCCCGCACACTATTGTCTTGGCAATTCACCTCTTATCAGTGACCTTGCCAATAAAGACATTCAGGGCCAGAGTGATTCCCCAATCAATGACAATGTGGAGGACAAAGTTTGCATAGCATTAGAGGAAGAAACAGTCAGAAATGATGATCAGGTAATGTCGCCAAAAAAGGTCAGGTATGTTGATGTGTTAGTGAAACAATGCTCAGGAATTTTATGAAAAAATGCCCTAATGAGCATAAAGAGGATCTATCAATAAACAAGGAAATATGATTGCATAAGGGATAGGTTAGGTTAGGAGTGGATGTTTGGTTAGGCCAGTATAAAATAGGTTTGATTAGGTTAAGTTAGGATAAATTTGGTTATAATTTAGGTTAGGTTTGAATAAATAGGCGCTGATAAGTGCAGTTTCATTAAAAAATGATGTAAGAATGCATCCGTCTGTCTTCAGTGCCATTAGGGAGTGTAAGCAAACTCTGTTTTTTATATACTTTTTGCCACACTTTAAAAAAAAAAAAAAAGCACCTAAAAAATACAGTACTCAAAGATTCCCAGGCAAAGCTAAGGTAAAAATAAAATAAAAATAAGGTGGTCCTGTTTCAGACATTTATTTTTATCCCCTCCATTTCAGATGCTTCCTTAAGTACTTAGTAAAGAAAGGCGGGGTACTACCCAACTCAGGCTTACTTTGCTATTGCTTGTACGCTAGAAGTAGGTGAGCTTGGCTTGGGTTAGATTAGGTTCGAGAAGGTTTCGTCAGGTTAGGTCATGTTACTATCACATGCAATAGCGGATGAAGCTTGGAGCTGGAAAAACTCCGCCCCTTCTTTGTACTAAATCCTAAATGGAACATTGTGACATAACAGAGATGAACACCCACAATTCGGTCAAGAATAATAATAATAATAATAATAATAATACCGTAATAATAATATGTTTATGGACTGAGATCAGTAATTTACCAACCAAACAACGCATACTAAGTGAAAATTAACCTGGGTATTTTGTAGTTGTAGCAGGAAAACGCTGGGTGGTAACCATATAACCAAATCATACATGCTCCCTACGTGTCAACAAGTGGATTGGTGGAGGGTTAGTGCCCCTCCCCTGAAAGCAAATAACTCATAGTCAAGTGGCCACCCCTTACGGGATTATGGCGTCTGGCAATAGATAGATAGATAGCAATCAAGACACTAATTCAAGTTCATAAGGGAACACTATGCAGTGCTCGGAGTGGTTGAAACCCAAGAACTGTGAACTCTGATTGGTTGAAACTGGTAATGTTTTAGTGCATTTGTGACGCAAGTATAAAGATGATAATTTTCTCAGAATGGTTATTGTTAGCATATCCTGTATTTCCAAGATATAATGGTTGTGTGAAAGTAAATAATATATACGGTGTCATTCATCTTACAGTAGTTTCCAAAATTTTTCACTCATGGACAAACATATCTTGGACTGAAGCCTGTTTAATATTAATATCGTCGCTGTATTCAGGGTTGTCCGTAAATAGCGCTGTACTAGTTACCCGCATGATTTTGTGGTGAGAGGAAGGCTCAGACTGCTGGTGTTTGTTGTGGGTCTGTTAGTGGGAGTAAGAAATGAATAAAAGATGCAGGATGGGCATTGATAATGCTGACTGAGCCGTTCCCGCAACACACGACAAATGGCCCGGGGAGTGGAAGAGAAGCGTTAAGTTACATGTAGGTCACCCAGTGTATATTAAAATAAATGCTTTGAAATCTGACAGCTGAGCCTCGTGATTACATAATATGCAAGATCTTCGACATTCCTTGGTAGTTTTGGGTGTTTAAATTCATATTCCCCCATTCATCATTTCATTTAGATTATTCCTCTTTGCTTTATTAAAAAAATTCCTTTTCGTTTTTTCTTTATTCACGTTTTTGAATTCCATGGCGTCCTGGAGGGGTTGAGTGGCGTAGATCCGGTGTGACATTCCCCTCTCATCCCTCCTCTCGTCCCCTCTCGCCTCCTCTTCGCCCTCGCTCTCTAAACTCCCCCTGACTCCCGCCTAAGAGCTCAATATTCCCTTCACTTTGTCCCCAGCCCACTAAATCTGACATGACCCTTCCTCCTTTCATTTTTTTCTTTCCTTTTTAGAGGCCCCCTATTCTCCTTGTGAGTTATGAAAAATTCCTGTGAGACTGAACCTGATGGTACGTTCCGCCAAGAAGATGCTGGTTTAGGCTATTTGGTTTATTGTTGAAGACATGCGGGCACAGGGCTGCCTTAATTTAGTAAGCTCTTTGCTGCAAAAGGTAGATAGGAAAGCAGTCTGATATACTTCCAGTGCAGAACAGGCCCTCCAAATCATCACCCCTCCCCCCCACCCATCTACCCTTCTGATAACTACAGTAGTTATGTTTGTGTAGTAAAGTGCAGTATATAAATTGTACGGTATAATTATGCAGAAAAACTAAATTCAGTTGTATTTGAAAGGTCATTGGTGTTATATTTAGATGTTTCAGTCTGGCTAATAAGCGACGTCATTCAGCAGCGGGAAATTCGTGAGCTAGAGGCCGGGGGGAGGAGGAAGAAAAAAAAAAACTTTAAAATGATAAATTGAAGAGATTCTGTCCAGGAAGTTCTTGATTGTTAATACTTGATAGTGAGTTAGCATTAATGCTGAACTGCCCTTGTGGATACGTATGATCATAAAAGTTAGCCTACCGGCAGCAGTATATTACGAGTAACAGACCAGGGCCTTGGTAGATATGAGAGTCTTGCAACTTTACAAATATTAAGACTGTTACACCATCTCCACCCAATAGAAACTAAGTCCCTCTCATTATTAGTTTTCTGTGATTGGTAAATGAAGGGAAAACGTGTCGCAAGATAAGCAGGAAGTTTAATGAAGAGCAGCCACTCAGCCAGGATGGGGGGAGGAGGGTGTTGGAAAGGGGGCTGGAGGTGGCAGCTGAGGGAAAAAAAAAAAACTGAAACGGAGAGAGAGAGAGAGAGAGAGAGAGAGAGAGAGAGAGAGAGAGAGAGAGAGAGAGAGAGGAAGGAAGGGTGTGATTAGATTAGTTAGCTGAGATGGACGGCTGGAGTGTCTGAGTAAGTCTGATAAGGATGGATGGACTGACTGACTGACTACAGGAAACTGTGCACCTACTGTAGCGGGGAAGGGGGTGGGGGTGGTAGGCAATCACGTGAAGATAAAAGTTCGCCTTATAGTCCACCTCTTGTGTTATTCACTTTTTTCTGCTGGCCAGTATTTCTTAGATGTTTGCCTATAAATGATTCTCTTTGATGTGATGCGCCAAGGAGGAAAGTGACGGACATACCGGATGTTATGAAGTAAACACAATGGAACAGTAGGGGAACTTTCGTCCCTGTGGCTATGTATGGGGAGGCCAAGCCATCCTCTTCGTTCGTACTCCAGGCCATGTTAACTGCTTCAGCGCAAGGACGTCATTTTTAACATTCATGATAATACCGGACGATTTAAAAAAAATAGAGAACACGCTGGTGTGTGTGTGTGTGTGTGTGTGTGTGTGTGTGTGTGTGTGTGTGTGTGTGTGTGTGTGTGTAAAGCATTGGAGGAATACAGTTTGCAATTTTTCTGAGTCTCATGTGGCGTAGATTTTCTATAATTACTTTTTATGCTAAACCAGTATCGCTTGGTATACAGCCCGAGACAACTTGATTATAATAATTAGTGGCTGAATTGCTGCCAGTATATATTTGAAATTGATCACACTAGTTCCCCCCTCCCCCACACACGCCTTCAAGAAAACTTCTGGGTTCACCGTTGGTTGATTAAATGTGGTAAACGGTTAGAAGGACGTATAAACTTGGGCAAATAAGTACCCTGTCGCGTATCTTGTATTTTTTATCGCATCACAGGTTTGGTATCTCGTTGTACTGTAGGTAATGTGTAGCCAGGGTTGTGGCGGCACGAACTACACTGGCAGCCAGCAACACCAGGGACCGTATTGGAAGTGGCTTTGGACCTATCGTAGCACCTCTTCCTCAGCTGTTTATTGCGCTCGTTATACCACATTAGGCTATCCCCCGGTATGTTACGGAAGCAAACTATGTCAGTCTTAAAATGATATAAATAGCAGAGACTGTTAAGGTGTAATAGACAAATCGCAGACGAAGAGGTGCTACGAAGCTCCCGATGCCGCTTACAGTCCGACACAAGGAGGAGAGATTGAGTGGTGTTCTTAGAGTGTCATGCAGGAATGACGAGAGGTACTTTAGGTTGCTTCTGGAGTAGATGTCGTGTCATTTGGTACTGCATGTGTGGATACCGAAAGAAATAGTCTCGAACCTGAGGGACGTGGCTTGCAACCTGTAAGCACCCCTTGAGAAGAATAAGGCTAAGCTAGACCCAGGGATAACGATCGTGGGGTAGTAGGCTGACATACCTCTCTTATCGAATGGATGCTTATAGGAAGCAAGTAGGTTCTTAGAGAGACACGATGGCTTAAGGAAATAAGTCTTGCATGTGTCTGCTACAAAGACTCGTCTGTATATGGTTTAGACTGAAAGGTTGACTGTGTCCAGAATTCATACTTTGCTAAGGGAGTGGGCATATGAGGGAGAAAAAAAAAATTGTAGCAAGGGGTACTCTGGCATCAATATTGGGATTTGGCATGAGTGACGAAGGCTATTGCTTTCACGTGCGTTATTACAGGGAAGACTTGGCCAGGAATCATCGCTGGTAATTTATACGAGGAAAGGAGAGTTAAGCAGGAGACAGTGGGCTAGAATCAGGAACAGTACTGTAAGGGAGGATAGAATCTTTATCTGAGGCTGGACAGAGGACAAAAGCAAAAGAATGTGCTCGAGTGGTGACAAGGAATGTTTGTAGGACAAACATTACTCCGTCAGGGAGGGAATATATGGTCACTCTATTAAGGATGAAACAACAGGATTGCAAAAATGGGGACGGCTGAGGAAATGGTACTGAACACGTCAATATTGGGACGAGAGATAGTTTGCCAGCCAGGATACTCGAGATGAGGGGCAGCTATCATGTCACGCTGAAGATTGTTATAGAGGGGGAAAAATCGAGCGGGTAGAGAGGTGTGTTTACCGTAATTTCAGGACAGGGCGAATTAGAAGGTCAAGTTGAGTGTGTGAGATCCCTCTCCTTGACCCAGCTGAGTTTGAAATGGGAACTATACTCGTTTCACCTGGACTTGGCCCAGATTTTCGTCCTTTTGCAGCGTATTTCGCGGAGCCCAGTGGCAGAATAGGACAATATCACGACTCTACTTTCTTCCCAAGCACTTCTTCGTGACCATTATAATTTTCTAGTGCTAATCTGTTGTTAGTACTCAACATGTAATTATCTAGTGCTAATCGATTGGTAAAACTCAGCATTAAAGATGGGGAGAGGTTAATTTTAGGCCAAGTTAGAGTAAAACGTGGATAGTTCGCATGACCCCCTCGTGTCGCACGTTGCCAGGGTAATATAACGAGCCTGGGCATTTAAGTTACTGTGTTATGATATATATGGCATTGAATGGGTTAAATTAGGCGAGCGGAGTAGATAAATGGATCGACCGTTGATGAATGGGTGCAGGAGATGAAAGTAGGCTTGGCTTCATTTCGTTCAGGCTAGACAATGGGGAGAATTGTGTTAGAAGACAGAAAATGACTGCAAAAACAAAAGAGGAATAAACACGAACGGGGGGAGAGAGAGAGAGAGAGAGAGAGAGAGAGAGAGAGAGAGAGAGAGGAGAGGCTGGAGGGCAGGATTGGGGGGGGGGAGGGAAGGTAAGACGAGATCGTATCATGGCAACCGGAACACAAACATTACCTCAGATTCCACTCTTTTCTTTCAATCTTTATTTTGTTTTCGCGTCTTCCGTTTACCTGGCTTTCATACTTGTTCTCATTTGCTTTTCGCTCTTGCTACATCTTTATATATTTGTTACTTCCGCCAAGGAGGTTATGTTTTACCCCGCTTTTGTTAGTTTTTTTTTGTCAATTATCAGGATTACTGAAAAAGTTATGGACGAATTTTGATGAAATTTTGTGGAAGGGTGGGCCACGGGCCAAGGAAGACATTATTAAATGTTGGGCCGGATCCGGCTATCCCGTTTATTTGTTTGTTTTCTGCATTGTTCTGCTTCCGGGTTTTCTTTGCTTGTTTTCCCGCACGTCCTTTCCTCGTGTTTAACCCTTGCCAGCTCACAGTCTCTTTCTCTCTCTCTCTCTCTCTCTCTCTCTCTCTCTCTCTTTCGATTTCCCTCTTTCCAGTTTTCCCACGCATTATACTTCTCTCCATTTTTCTCCTTTCCTCATTCTTTTTATTGTCCCTCTGCCTCTCCTTGTTCTCTCCATTGTTCCGTACCCTCTCTCTCTCCATTGCCTCTTTCCCTCTCCTTATTCTTCGTTGCTGCTTTTTCATCCCCGTCTCTCTTTGCATTCCCCCCTTTTCTTCTGTTTCGTTTCACTTTTCCATAATAACCTCCCTCTCTCTCTCTCTCTCTCTCTCTCTCTCTCTCTCTCTCTCTCTCTCTCTCCATTTTCCACTTTCCCTCCCCCGTCTCGTAGTCCTCCCGGTTCATATACAATAAAAGACTTCTCCTGGCCCGCTCTTTTGTTACCCCTGCACAATGGCCCAGTAACAGGTGGGGTAGGGGCCTGCCTCGCTCTTGCTACATTTTTCTTTTTTTCGCTAGTTTCGGCTTCTCGTTGGCTAGTTTCGAGGCTTTGTGTACTAGTTTCGGCTTCTCGTTGACTAGTTTCGAGGCTTTGTGTGCTAGTTTCGGAGCTTCGTTGGCTGGTTTACCTTTGCTTACTAGAGTGTAATCGTGTTTCGGGGCTTCGTTATCCAGTTTGTGTAATTTCTTCTCGAGTTTCGGTGGTTTATTTGCTAGTTTGGCGTCGTTGACTTGCTAATCCAGGGTCTTTCTTTAATTCAATCTCACTCTTTAACTTAGTATGTCTCTTTCAGTTTCTCACCATAATTCAGTATCTCTTTAATTCAGTATCTCTCGTTAATTTAGTATGCCTCTTTCAGTATCTCACCTTAATTCGGTATATCTCATTAATTCAGAATCTATCTTTTAATTCAGCATCTCTCTGTTTCATTCAGTATCTCTTTAATTTTCAGATCGATCAGGAGGTGCTGTTTGTTAATCTATCATCTCATTTGTGTCTACTGTCTGATGTCGCAACTCGTAGGAGGTGATTATCTGCTAAATGATCTCCAGGTACGTCTACTCCTGCTAATTATTCACACCTTTTAACCTTTTCAACCCGATGACGTACCGGTAACATGTAATTTATTTTTGCTGCCGTCAGACGCTTATATATACCTAAGAGTCCGTAAGTAGTGTAGGGGTTAATGAAGGCTAGAATCTAATCTCCATTTCGATCGTCACTCTTGAATTGAAGAGACATAATTGAAGATAGCAAGAATAAAATTAAATATACACCATCGACCTGGGCACTTTATTTTTTTTAATGTATATCCTTGTCTTATTCGTAGACCTTGTTGTCACGGGGGGATGTGAATTTAAGAATTAAAAATGCTAATATTGCTCGAAAGTAAGGACAAGGAATTGACTTGTGAAGATCAAGTAGTAAGTTTTACTTTATGCCGGCTTACATTGCCCATTCTCTAAGGACGAGAATTTTATAAACTTTCTTAACAGTACACAGCAGAGACTAATTGCCCACAAGTTCTGGTTGTTAGTACTGTTAGCCTCTTAAGAAAGTGACTTCACCCCTGACAGTCAATAACTAAAACTAATAATAATGGACAGGTTCTTGCCGGTGCTTAACTCCTGGCTGGCACAACGGATTTAAGTTTAAATATGGAAGAACTGACTGAAATACCAGTTGTGAATAGTGAGTTTGTGCAAACTAGGAGCGGCAAACTAAAGTAAGCTTAATGTGAAGAAATAAAACACAAGTCTATGTTACATAAAGCTCAAAGAAAAGAACTGTAAATTTAGTAATTACAGTAAAATAAATTTACGTTACATGACTCAAAATGAATTCAAAAGGGGAATGAGAAGCGCTATTTGACCAATTTTTATATAATGGCAGTACGACGCACACAACAATAGCGTATGGGAAGGAGGAATGCACACTGCCATTTGGGAAGGAACGAGAATTGTGGAAAGCAAAGCACAAAGCTTGATGAGGATTGAAGGGGAACTGCTGCTTATGGCACTTCTTGGTGATGGGGTTTTGTTACCTGAGGCTTATATAGGAAGATATTTGGTAATGATAACACTTCGGTTTTTGTTGCCAGTAGACTGTTGTAATTAAAGAGAATACTGTATAAAAGTAAGCAGAGAGAATAATATTTTGAGGATGATTGAAGAAAATATGTCCGTGTCTTAAGGAGAGAGAGAGAGAGAGAGAGAGAGAGAATGCTACTGGTGTGGTATTGCAGATAATTGGGCAGATGCTACTCCACACCTGGTTTTACCCACTGATCGTCTCACCGTCTCCACTTACTTCTTACTTCAAGTGTTCTTGGGAATGTAGGAGGGGGGGGGATTCTCTCTCTCTCTCTTTCTCTCTCTCTCTCTCCATTTTTACTTCCTACAGAGCCAAGAGAGCATAAGTATCTTACTTTGATTTGAGCGTGAGACCAGGGTTCCTTTTCTCCCCAGTTAAGGAAGCTCCTCAACACCGCATCCTTAGCGATTTATTTTTGGATTTGGTTTTTAATATCTTTTCTTGTGATATTAATGCTGTGTATGGCGACGTTGGAAGTATTTATACAACACAAGAGGACAGTAAGGTGTACTAAACAAACTAAATCTCTTAGGAAAAGGTGTTAGGGAGCTTCCTTTACCGACGAGAATACAGGTCCACATACCCCCCAGTCAAGCTACTCCTGAATCAGCATCTTTCTTCCCCATCCTGATGAGATATTCTCGGATCATCTTTAATTATAGAACCAGGATAGTTACCATAATCATCTTGCTTTGACATACTGCTTGAAAGTTTGTGTGTGTGTGTGTGTGTGTGTGTGTGTGTGTGTGTGTGTGTGTGTGTGTGTGTGTGTGTGTGTGTGTGTGTGTGTGTGTAACAGAATAACTCAGACATTTGTGATCTGGATTTAACCAAACTTAAGGGAAAGCCTGATGTGTTTTAGAACAGTAGGTTAGAGGGCAAGGTCATAGTTTAGCCCAACAAAATCAACTTAGTTTTTATCCAATTAGTCTAAACTTTGGAGAAAGGGTCGGGGATAAGGAAGTAATGAAATGATTCAGTTTTGAGAATAGTCAGAGGTAAAGGTCGAAGTTCAGCCCATGGATGTGATTGTTAACAAAATAAACAGTTTTGATCTGATTTCAGTGAGACTTGATGGAAGTGTTAAGGATCAACCAAGTAGTAAATCCATTGTTTTGAGAACAATAGGTCAAAGGTCAGTGTTAAATTCCAGTGTCAAGTTAATTTTTTTTTTTTTAATAAGACCAAAGTTTGTAGAATAATTGCAGATAAGGCAAGGAAAAAAATTAATAGAATTTAGAGGATAACAACACACTCACATGAAAAGGTTAAAAGCCAAGGTCACAGGATGAGGTCAGCACAAACAGTTTAGGTCAAATCAGTGAAGCTCGCTGGGCTGTGAAGAAAATAGTCACAACTCTTGATGTGATTTGGATCAAACCTGTTGGATCACTTGAGTATCACCTAAGAGGTTGACCTTTTGTTTTAAGAATAGTGAGTCTGAGATGAAAGCCACTTGGATATATATATATATATATATATATATATATATATATATATATATATATATATATATATATATATATATATATATATATATGATGCGCCTTTTCTGAGAAGTTGATTCATAACCAGCTTTTTTTCTGGCATCAGGGAACATGAGTGTCGCAGCGTCTCTAGGCAGTAGGTCAGCATCATTGTTGCTCAGAACTCAGCCTCCATATTAAAGGTGGAGGAAAGTTTTCGCCTTAGCATCATCTGTGCGGGATACGCGCTTATTCTCCCTTCCCCTGTTAACTACCTTGCCTCTTGTTTTCACCAACTTCATTTCTGTCTTTCTTATTCTTTCCAGTTTTCCCTTCTCCCCACCCCACTTCATATTTTTTGCATCTTTCCTCTTCTCTCCCCTCCTCTTTTATTTCTCCATCCCCACATTCTCTCTGGCACCTCGGCCACCCCTCCCTCCCCCCACTTCCCTGCCGCCTCCCTCCTTCGGTCCTCCGCCCCCATTTTCGTCTTTTTCTCGTCCGTGTTCCTTCCCCCACTCACTCCCCCTCCTCTTCGCCTCTCACAGCCTTTCCAATTTTCCTCCCCACTCTCGCGCTCCGCCTTTCCTCCCCCCCTCCCTTCCCCCTCCTCTCGATTTTTCCAGCTTCCTCCTCCTGTTCTTTCTCTTCTCCTCAGTTCGTTCTTTCACCACTCAGTTCTTCTCTCTCTCTCTCTCTCTCTCTCTCTCTCTCTCTCTCTCTCTCTCTCTCTCTCCCCCTCCGTCTCTTCTTTCCCTTCTCCTTCCCTTCTCATTTTCCTCCATCCCGCATTTCTTTCCCTCCCTCTTTGTCATTGTTTTTCCCGACTTGCCTCCCCCCTCCCTTTATATCCCTCCATCTTCCTCCCTTTACCACTTTGTTCCCTATACCTCCCTTCTCATTTTCCTCTTCCCCTTTTCACCTCATTTCATTTCTTCCTCCCCCTTCGTAATTTTTTTTTTCCCCAATTTTCCCCCCTCCCCATATCCTTTCGCCCCCTCTTCTTCCATCCCTATTAGCTTTCCCCTTTCTCTCTCCCCCTACCCTTCTCTTCCCCCCACACCGCATTCATATTTCCTGCCCCCTTTCTCCATCACCTCCTCCCCCCCATTTTCCCATCCTAATTCTCCCTCTCTCTCTCTGGCTTCTGTCTCCCCCCCTCCCCCCTGCACAAGGGCCCGCGGGAAGGCGCCTCGCTCCACATTGTACTCATATTAAAGATAATTTACGAGTCCACGTGTTCCACCGCTCTCACTTTCACTCGTTTGCACACACACACACACACACACACACACACACACACACACACACACACACACACACACACACACACACACACACACACACTCAAATCTCTCACTTTCACTCACACACCAGCTGGTTTCATAAATCACTGTTAAAAATTAGGATTTGCACACACCTCGCTTACTGTTTTGGTTGAGTTTTCCAGGCTCAGTCTTACTTCTCTTCCCTGAGACCTGATGTAGCCTTTCCAGCGGACAAAGCTACGTCACTCCCACAGCTTAAAATACTATACTTGGTTGTGGTTGCGTGAAATGCAGTGAGCAGTAGCTATGATGTGGCAGTGACTGTCAAAGCGACCCTACAGTCTGACTACATACCCGGAGCGGCGATATTTATTCCCATTATGTTGAAATCCATGTGCTCAGTGTCACCTTTATCTGATCGTTTTTATTTTTGAGAGGGGGCTAGCCCCCCAAAAAATCGTTGGGGGTCACGCTCCCCAAATATCGCATTGCGGTTAAGTAACCATTGTAGGGTCGGCCACGGCAATAAGTATACAAAGGGAGAAATATAAACACAAAAAGTATATCATTTTCTCGGCCGATGTTTTTATATCAGCTAGGAAGGGCAACAGCTCAGGATGATCATTTTCCGTTCAGTTGTTGATGGTGTTCAAGGTAGTGTTACTTATTAAAATCCTCCAAGAAAGGTCCAGAGGTGTATAGTTTTTCCTGTGGCCGACTGCACAACAAATCTAAAAAAATCAGAGCCATAGCTGCCCTTCATCCAATTATTCTGAGAGTTTTAATCAGAGCCATAGCTGCCCTCCATCCAATTTTTCTGAGAATTTTAAATTTGGTGAGTGGGACTGACCCTCCGATAAATCATGGTTGGAAAATTGTGTTTAGTGGAAGACCTTCCCAGAAACCCGATGAACTCACACACACACACACACACACACACACACACACACACACACACACACACACACACACACACACACACACACCAGATAGCGGCCTGTGAGCGATTGTGCCCGACAGACCTTAACAGTACCCCGCAATACCCTGAGTGATATACCTGGAATCACTGTATGGATTGATTCGGTGAAATTTCTCTAGTTCGCCTTTACGCCGCCAGGGTGGGAGGCAGCGCTGGCGTCGCATGGGGAAGCTGTCGTCATAGCAACCTGGCTGGGCTTTCTGTTTCTTTCTATTTTTGTGTTCGCCTGTGCCTCTCTTCTCATTGCTTTCTGCCTCTGTCTGCTTTTGTGTTGGCCTGCGTCTGTCGCACTAATTATTTGGCTCGCCGCCGGTTTGGCCGAGCTCCTGTGTATGTCGCATTGTTTTTGTTTTGTTAGTTGTCTTTCGAAATTGCTTGTTTATCAGTGTGTCTTTATTGTATGGCTGCATTTAACCTGCTCATGTATATATATATATATATATATATATATATATATATATATATATATATATATATATATACTGTATTTATAATTTCACCTCAGCCGTTTGAGTGTCCACTGCAGGACCGGTGTATCATTAAATCGTGAGGACCGTGAACACCTGAGGACGAGGGCACCAGGCACACCCCAAAAATTCTCTTCTCGGCTAATTTTCACCATTCGTAAGTGTGTTCATCGCCATAAAACCTACATCATCGTCTTTGTCGATGTTTTTTCCAGCTGATAAGCATGAAAAAAAGAAGGGGGAAGATCAAATACTAGCACCTTAGTAATACACTGTGCGTGAGTATATATTTTCCTCGCATTAAGGTCTATTTCTTATCTTTTTATTTTGTTAGGTTCTTCGTTGGTATTCACTAGTTCAACATTACTTTCCCATGTATTATATTCTCTTCGCAAACTCTTGGTTATTATTTAATGTAAACTGATTTCCTTTGCTCTGTGACAAGTCAGAAGATTATGCCATTTTTATCTACCACTGTACTTGATGTGGTTTGGTTCATCATGAAATACAAATATTGTTTAGATTATAATGCCTCTCTCTCTGCTCTCTCTCTCTCTCTCATATCCGGACCAGCTCATTCAAACCTCGAATTATACCCTCCACCCACGCTGCCCTGGAAAAATCACTTCATTTTCACCTTTAATTTATTTTCCTCTCACCTTTGAAAAAAAAATGAGAAAGGGCAAGATGACGTATTTTCTGGATTAATAGACTCGTATCCGGGAGCCCACTTTGAATCCAAAATATGAAGCCAAATTGAATTCTTTTTGTCCCTTTGAGGTCACTTCATTTCGTAGACTCCATATTCGATCAGGATATATTATAGGGAGGATGTTTTGATGTTCTTCTGGTGCTGTTATGACGTTTGTGGTGTGGTTGTGGTGGTGCCGTGTGGCTTTAGCGGGGGTGTGGTGGTGGTGTTGGTTTAGTTGTGGTATGGTTGCGATGGTGGGAGTGTTGGTGGAGGCTTAGTGGTGGTGGTGAGGGGGGGGAATGTGGTGGCAGGGGACAAGATTGTGTGGTGGTTTTGGTGGAATGTTGGTGCCGTGGTGGTGATATTGTCCCGTGTTGGTGGGATGATGTTATGGTGCTGCTTTGAAAGGGTGCACTAGTGGTGTTGTGTATAGTGCTGGTATTATTGTTGTTCCGGTGATGCCGTTTTTTGGTGATGGTGGTGTGTCGATGATATTCTGGCCGTCGTGGTGATGTGGCAAGCTGATGGTATTGGTTGTGATCATGATGTGGTTAAGATGGGATTGTTGTGGAAGTGGTGAGTTGGTTGAGGCTGGGGGGAATGAGTCCTCTTGTAATTTGGTAAACTCTAATTAATGGCGTTATTTATTTCGTCACCGAAGCTAAAGTTGAACGTGACTGTACAATATTCGCTGGTACAAAATTAGAGTTGCCCGTGACTATACGATGTTCACTGTACTAAAGTACTCTGGTATTAAAACCTAATGAACTAAATTTTTTGGTGTCACTAAAACAAGATTCAGATTATTTCCACACGTGTTGGCGAGAATGATGTTTTTTTTTTGGTGAAATAAATGTTCTGATTTTGCTGGTGGTGTTGTGGATGTTGTAGAAGGATTTATCTTAGTGCAGCTTGACACAAATGGGCGGAAGATTAAAAAAAGAAGTTGAAAATATTGAGAGAGGCAGGCGGTGGAGAGTGAGGAGGATGTGAAAGAAACGGATTGATAACATTCTATGGTTCATCAGGCTTTTTGTTGTGGGAGGAGAGAAGGGCGGTGGTGGAAGGTCTGAGAGGCTGGGCAGTGGAAAGATGGATGGAATGTCTGGTGGAAGGAGGGAAAAAATGGGGGTGAAAGGAGGAGAAATGACGGAGAATGAGGGGGAGATGATAATGAGAGATGACGATGTAATGATCAGAGGGTATTAATGCATTTTTCATAAGGATTTTGGTAATGCTATTTGTGTATATTTTTCTGCTGTCTTGTATTTTTTGTTTTTTTACGCCTCATATTAAAGACGAAGTTGTTGATTAATTCCCTTACACCAATAACGTCTTCTCTGTTTTATTCTTGCTTCCGCTGTGCTATTTTATTCAACTTGAGAAAAATCGGGGTATGAAGGGGATATGGAGATTGCATGTTAATCAGTCGCTACAAATAATGTCTCCAAAGGTCGTCTCAAGGTAGCCAACATTAGGTACAAATATACGTTTCCTCATAAGTTAACATTGGACCAGCTCAACATCCTCTCCACGATGATTTACTTTTTCATTATATTCTTTTGCACCTTAAGACAATTTTATTCAGCTCAGGAGAAAGGTCGAACAGGAAGAATTATAGACAGACTTTATTAACCCCTTATTGGTAAGAAGTCTCCCTCTGAGTAAAATTGTCTGGGAACAGCTAGACTAATAACGTGCTTGGGTTGAAGAGGTTATAGATTAGTTCTAGTGGAGCCTCATACATTTAAAATTAGTTTCTCTTTAACCTTTCAAGCATTATTCATTGTCTCCCTCCTTTCTTCACCTTCACCTCCAGCCTTTATCCTCTCTCTCTCTCTCTCTCTCTCTCTCTCTCTCTCTCATTCAGCCTTACTCCTCCGTTATTCACGACCTTGGTACCAAAGATAAGATTTTTATTTCTTCTCCCAGGCCAATCCCAACCTCTTAACGCAAAGTGTGTGTGTGTGTGTGTGTGTGTGTGTGTGTGTGTGTGTGTGTGTGTGAGAGAGAGAGAGAGAGAGAGAGAGAGAGAGAGAGATTAAAAGTTCCTGATGAAGTGTCTTTGGATGGTAATGTAGCTGAGGCACCAAATTCTCTCTCTCTCTCTCTCTCTCTCTCTCTCTCTCTCTCTCTCTCTCTCTCTCTCTCTCTCACACACACACACACACACACACACACACACACACACACACACACACACACACACACACCACACACACACACACACACACACACACACACGCAATAACGCAGCAATCACTTGGTTAAAAAGGTAGTCTGCTCTCTGAAAAGACGTCAGTTCGGAACCAAGCAAGGGCAAGAACAGTTTGAGTATCTGAATTTCCTTAACAATTATATTCCTGATCTACATAAAGACCCATCGATTGTCGTAAAAACACCCGAAGTATCATTATATCGATCCTGTGTGAGACAGCCGTGGCTTGTAAACAGTATGGTCAGTGGGTATGAGCGCCGATGAGGTGATGTGTGGAAGTTTGTAGCGCTTTTAACGTCTGACCCTCATGGTACAGAATGTCAAGTCTATTCCCAGATTTGAACACCATAAATAGTGCACATATGGTATTGCACACGCGTATTTACTGTTATTTATACACACACACACACACACACACACACACACACACACACACACACACACACACATCCCCTGCCTCATACAGCAAACCGATATGTCCATCCGTACGCACAGAACCAGCCAGATCCCCTGCAGACAAACAGACAGACACACACACGGAGACCGATAACGAGGAGCAATATAAAACGGATGCTGGAGCGGCCGTGCTGATGAAAACTCACTTGTCAGATCCGAGGCGGCGACGAAAAAAGAAGCGGGTCCGGGTAAGAAAAAAACACAATCCGGTTCGGTGATGAGGACTGATACGTGTGTGTGTGTGTGTGTGTGTGTGTGTCTTGATCTGTCTTGCTGATTGACGGTGATGATGTCTTGAGTTCAGGTGACTTTTTTTTTTTAGTTCATTCTTGCTGCTACTAGACGAGTTTATTAAGCTCAGGATTGGCCTCTCGTACTGCAGGGATTTATTAAGTCTCTACGTAACCTAAACAGTTCGATAAGCCCACCCTATTCTGAATAAATCTGCTTAACATGGCAGGAACAAAGTTAAAAAGAATTACCAGGGTTCAGTGAGTTACGTATGAAGAGTGTGTTTTACTCTGACGTACGGTGCTGGCATAAATTGTTTCAGGAAATAAGCTGTAAATACTTGTCACTCAGTACAGTTCTGGATGGAAAGCAAGTGACATGGAAGTTTGGGGAACTCCATAATGATACCGAAAATTGTCCATCATGCCGTTTAAAACCGCCCCTTATCTGTACACCAAACAGCAGAGACAGTACACCTTTCTCAGTCTGTTGATAATTCACGTCAGCATGGTGTTTTAAACTACTTGCCGTGTTCATTGATAGGGGCCACAGATATCGTCGTCAGTGGTCCCCTGGGATGGTCGGAACCAATGTATGGCCCACTTTCCATAAATTTTTTATAACATTTGTTACCTTTCCTCAAACTTTTCGTTGATTACCATCAAACCCTCTCTGACCCGTACCTAACAAAAATTCCCTTTTTTTGCATCACACTTTCTCTACACTTATTTCCAAAACAGTGGTTGCTGCTGTGTTCGCACAGGCCATCCGTACTGGTATTCGTGTTCTTGAAACTTCATATAAATCATATGAGTTTATCTACACTGCGTGCTGGTGTCTGTTTAATCTCAAGGTATCCAGTATACATTTTTGCCGTTTGTCTCTCCCGTAACTGCACTGAATAGCCCACATTATCTTGCTCTCACGCTTCTAAAGTAAGTCACATCCCTTCCATCATCCCCTTCCCAGAAATCTGTATTATTAAATCTGCTGTGCCTGTATGTGTGTGTGTGTGTGTGTGTGTGTGTGTGTGTGTGTGTGTGTGTGTGTGTGTGTGTGTGTGTGTGTGTGTCCACGTCTGGGAAGTTATTGATTCAACGTCCATATTGAGACAGACGGCACGGGGTGAAGCAGTGGGTATGTGGGTGGGTAGTACAAAAATACATCCATGGGAAATAGGTCCATGGTGGGACTAGGTCCAGGATGCAATCAGGTCCATGTGGGGAAAATAGGTTCGTGGGGAATATCTCTCGGGGGAGATGGACCCAAATGAGAACATACTGTAGGTCCAGTAGGTAAAAATGGGTCCATGGGTGAAAACTGGTCCATGAGGTATGTTCTGTTCGTGCGAGAACAGCTGTCGGAGACGAGTTGATGTACTAGTCTCTATTAAAGTAGAGATTAAAGATGTACTTGTTCCTTTTGGCCTTCCACTGGCCTACGGGATTAACAGACCTATCTGTAAATCTTTTTCTCTCTATGACCTGGAACATCTTGACGTCAGTCGTGGAGAATGTTATAGCAAAAAAGGCTTATTTGCAACATATTTCTTTTACTCATTGGGCTCTGACCATAGTTCTGTCTCGGTAACCTGCCCTAGACTTCAGTAGGAGAGACATTTGTGTGTCTAGCCTTGCAAATTTTGAGGTCTTTAGACAGTACATCCTTGATTTAACACGAAAACTACTTCCATCAGTGGTCAAGATCCTTCTTGATTGTGAAGAGTCTATGAAATGAGTTGTTCTGTCGGGCTTATAATTGCACAGTTGTGAGTTTGACTATGATTCCTCTGATGCTCTCCTCAACACAGCTGTGGGGTTCGAGATGTAATTACTGTTGCCTGTTTATCCCTGACCCACTTGCACATACAGTGTGTGCGCGTCCGAAATCATGCAGAATAATTTGCCCGACGTGTCAAACTAAATCAGTCCATAATGATCGCAGTGACTTACAGTATCCCTCCAAAAGCATCATTTCTTGCTCAGCCATCAGTCTACAAGATCTTAATTAATTTTTCTCCTTTCCTGTTTCTCATTTCTTTTTCACTCTGACGGTTCTGTTGCTGTCAGTTCCTTTGATGAACCTGAACGTCGCTCCAACTGCTGTATATGCATCTAACTGCCTTTTCGGCGATTGCAGTCCCATTCCTCTTCTACCCCTTGCATGCTAAATCAGAGTATCTTCAAGAGACATAACTTTATGCTCCCTCTTGGTGAAGTTCCACCAGATTTCAATTTTGGTAAGGAAGAGGAACTGGCCAGCCTTTTCAGCCTACGATAATACAGTCCCTTATCTTTCTATTCGATTCGCTGTCTTATCTTCTCTCACATCTGCAATTTGTCCATCATATACAGATGTAAAGTATTAAGGAAGCTATACGAGCAGGTCTCCATAACTGACTAGAATACCCCTATCTATCCATTGATTTCTCTCATCCAGGCTTCTCTCGTATCTCCAGTCTGTTCATCTTCCACTCAGCGGGTTTTATTGCTATCATCTGAACCTCAGTTGATTAATATGCCTTCACTCAGGTTTGTTTCCTGGTAGTGCACATATTGACGTGTGTGTGTGTGTGTGTGTGTGTGTGTGTGTGTGTGTGTGTGTGTGTGTGTGTGTTTTGTATGACGGGAATATATAAAAAACTAAGTGTGAGTGTGTGTGTGTTTTCGGAGCATTTACAAGCTTTGATGTTCAGTATTTCAGCGTATGTAAGCGTGACTGTTTTCATTTTTCCCCCCATGCGTCGTTCATATGCGTATACATCGGAACACATCATCGCCCAAAGAGTGTTTAATCCGAATAATGAATAATCCTTTCAGATCGCAGGTGAATGAAACGCAATAATTAGAGAGAAATTTTCAAAGAGATTCGCTCAGGCTTTGATGTTTTTCCCATTTTTTAATCCTGGCTTGAACGGAAGTAATGGAGGATATAATTGTCCATCCCCTGCGCTGTTTCTGTGTTTCTGTATCCTCTTCGGGGTACAGTAGGGGCTTTAGTCTCTCTCTCTCTCTCTCTCATACAGACATATGTTCGTCTCTGTGCATACCGGAAGAAGTCCATGAACGCCAGAAATGTTGTATCTTCCGCATCTCAATAAACATTTTCATATATACGTGAAATTCTTTAATACTCGATAATTGTTAAGCAGGTTTGAATTTCCCATCACTACTTCGAAGGACCTTACATGCAGGGAAGTTATTGTATTGTAGCCTAAGAGTTGTTATTATTCTTGCTCACTCTCCGTCCGTCAGACCAAGTACATCCGTCAACCACAGGCAAAACCCTTTCAGTAAAAGATCTTGCCTAATTAAAATAATATTGTCTGGAAGCAGCACGAGTAAGCTAGTATGATACTGGTCAAGAGTGTATATTGTAGCCTAAGAGTTGTTGTTATTCTTGCTCACTCTCCGTCCGTCTGACCAAGTAGACCCGTCAACCACAGGCAAACAGTTGTCCCTATGCGGCCGTCACACAGGTACGGGGCCACAAGATAACAGACGTCACTGGAAAACAATCCCATCAGGAGGTCACTAGAAAAGAGTGTAAGGCGTAAGTAGGTCAAGAGGACTTCATGAAAAATGAGAGCAGGACCTGGGTATATAAAGATGAGGCCATGAGAAAAGAGACCATGGCTAAAGGTCGAGAGTTCGCGAGAAAAGAATAGTGCGTAAGCAGGTTCCAAGGAGGATAAGGCGTAGGTAATTGGAGAGGAGAGTATGGGAAAAGAGTAGGGTTCTAGCAGATCAAGAGGTCACGAAAAGGTGAATGGGACGTTAGGATTCAAGAGATTACGAGGAAAGAGGGTAGGGTGTAAGTAGGTCAAGAGGAGGTTACGAGAAAGAGAGCAGGGTGTATGTAGGGCAAGGGAAGGTGACTGGAAAGGAGAGCAGGGTGTATGCGAGGAAAGAGGACGTGACTGGAAGAGAGAGCAGGATGTATGCAGGGCAGGAGGAGGTGACTGGAAAAAAGAGCAGGGTGTATGCAGGACAGGAGGAGGTGACAGGAAAAGAGAGCAAGGTGTATGCTGGGCAGGAGGAGGTGACTGGAAAAGAGAGCAGGGTGTATGCTGGGCAGGAGGAGGTGACTGGAAAAGAGAGCAGGGTGCATGCAGGGCAGGAGGAGGTGACTGGAAAAGAGAGCAGGGTGTATGCAGATCAGGAAGATGTGACTGGAAAAGAGAGCAGGGTTTATGCAGATCAGGAAGATGTGACTGGAAAAGAGAGCAGGGTGTAAATAGGGCAGGAGGAAGTGAATGGAAAGGAGAGCAGGGTGTATGCAGGGCAGGAGGAGGTGACTGGAAAAGCAAGCAGGGTGTAACTAGGTCAGGAGGAGGTCACTGAAGAAGAGAGCATAGCGTAAGTGGATGAACAGGTCACGAAGAAAGGGCGCCAGCAGATCAAGAGGTTACGAGAAGAGAGAGCAAGGCGTAGGCAGGTCAAGATGAGGTGACTGGTAAGAAATAAGAAGCTGGTGGATCAAGAGGTCTGGCAAGTAGAGGGTAGGACATGAATAATTCCAGAGTGCATCAAAGAGTAGGTACTAGGGAAGCAGGGCGAGCGAAGAGGAGGCTTAGAGGTTGCAGAGAAGATAGATGGGTGTACAGTAAATCATGAAAATTAGAAGAGGAGGAATATGCCATGACAAAAATGGAAAAGGCCCCGAAAAATGGGAGGAGTAGACGACACAAAAAAACAGGTATATGTCACAAACAAAGAGAAGAATAGGCCACAGAAAGAACCATAGAACACACTTTAAAATAGAAAAATATGCCTCGAAAAACAGACGGCAGGTTACAAATAAAAGAGTGGAATATGCCACGAGAAAAGAGGAATAGATTACAGTAAAGTGGAGAAAGTTACGAAACACGTGGAATTGAACAGGAATGAATCACCGAAATAAAAAAAAGTGATGGGGATTAAAGAAAAGTGGGTGGGATTTAGTCAAGGTTTTGGACAGAGAAAGTTATTTGAACAGGTGGTAAATTCTCTCTCTCTCTCTCTCTCTCTCTCTCTCTCTCTCTCTCTCTCTCTCACACACACACACACACACACACACACACACACACACACACACACACACACACAAGAAAAGAGAGAGGCTTTGGATTTAGCACTGAGAAGGTAAAGAAGAAGAAAAAAATGCTTACATAGAATATTGCCATAAAAGTGACCTGTGGGGTGAAGTAGGTCAAGTGTATTCCCCTCGTAGCCCCAGGGATCAAGGCGACGGACCTCACCACACAAAAAATAACAGCACGCAAAAAACAAAAAAAAAGAAAGAAAAAGAAAAGAAAAGGAAGAAAACACACACACACACACACACACACACACACACACACACACACACACACACACACACACACACACACACACACACACACGGAAAAACTGAGCACACAAAATTATCAGCATACAAATAAAAAACAGCATACGGAAAATCCAGTACACACACACACACACACACACACACACACACACACACACACACACACACACACACACACACACACACACACACACACACACACACACACACACACACACACACACACACACACACACACACACACCAGCACAGGAAAGAGCTCTAACAACACCAAAAGAGAGAGAGAGAGAGAGAGCTGTGGGTCGGCATGTAGTAGGTCAAGTGTATTCCCCCCGCGGCCCGAGGGATCAAGGCAGGCGGGGCCAGGACACTCGCTAAGAATACAGAGACCCGGACTCCATCAATCTCAAGGCTCGGGCGATCACGACACGCCTCTCTGCATCACTCTCTGACAAATTGAAGGGGATGGCAGGGAGGAGGAGAAGTGTTGGGGGGCAAAAGAAAGGGTATTTGGGAATAGAAAGAGACGGGGATTTTTTTTTTTTTTTTTCAAAAGGATGGGAAGGAGTATTAACGGGAAAGAGAGGGGTTATTGGACGAGGAAGTGTTTGATTTTTTTATTCATTTTTTTGAGGGATGGGGAGGAACAAAGAGGAATATTGGGAGGGATATTTGGGAAAGAGTGGGACGGGAAAAATCTGTAGGAGTGTTTGGGAGGGACAGAGAGGAGTGGTGGGAGGAATGTTTGGGATAAAGAGGGGCGTTTTTTGGGGGGAGGAGGGAGGAGGTGTTGGGGAGGGAGAGGAAGGGGTACTGGGGGGTTGGGGAGAGTAGAGGGGGGTATGTGCTATGTATTAAGGAACTGGAGGGATAGGAAAGGGTTTTGGGGGGCTTGGGAAGGTGAAGAAAATTAAGGGAGAGATTCATAGGGAGAGGAGGGTTGGGGAAAGGACTGTTGCTGTTAGTGGTGAAGTAGGGGTGAGGATACTGTGATCTTGAAGGATATGAGGATAGGATAAGAGTGAGGGAAGGATTTTGGGATAAAGGAGGGAAGTGGGATAAAGGAGGGAAGAGGAGGAAGGAAAGGAGTTATTCTTTTCAGCAGGATTGTGTAATATTTAAATTTATTCCCTCTTCATCGGATTATATTCAACATGGTAAGACCCTCTAGTAGTGGGTCGTACAGTCCCAGAGTTTATCCTGAGGTGAAGGAGGAAATAAAAATACGTCATGGGAGTGAAGTAGTTAAAGGCGGAACTAGAGGTGCGGGGAGGTGGGAGGGCGAGTAAAGAAAGACAAGGATGGAGGAAAGGATGAGAGGGAGAGGGAGAAGTGGAAGGTGCAAACGCTGAAAGTAGTTAGGAAGAGGAAAGCGTCCTTGAAGGTAGATAGGAAACGAAATTAGAGAGATGGAAGAGATAAGGACTAAGGGTAGAAGAGGAGAAAGAGAAGTTGTGAAAATGAAAACGAGGGAGTGAATTAGTGAGAGTGTACAAGAGGAAGTAAGAGAGAGAGAGAGGGGAGGGGGTAAATTAGTGAGAATAAGAATGAGTCACAGAGAGCAAGTATAAGACAGCGAATGGTTGAGAGTAAGAATTAGGGTTAGTCAGTGAGAATAAGAATAAGGCAGTAAATTCGTGCGTAAGATAGTGAGTCAGTGAGAGCAAGAAGGAGGGGGGGGGGATTAGTAACGGTAAGAATGAGGGCGTGTGAGTGAGAATGAGGAAGCGAGTCTGAATGAGAGTGAAGACTGGAAAACGGGCCACGAATTACTGCTGAGAAGTTGGTGGTAGTTTTGGTACTTTGAGTGGTGGTAGTGGTGATGATTCAGAGGCTTATAGTGAAAGTACGCTTGTGGTGGCAGTGTGGTAGTGGTGGCAGTGGTGGCAGTGTGGTAGTGGTGGCAGTGTGGTAGTGGTGGCGGTGTGTTAGTGGTTGCAGTGATAGTGGTGGTAGTGTGGTAGTGGAGGTAGTGTGGTAGTGGAGGCAGTGTGGTAGTGGTGGGAGAGTGTGGTAGTGGTGGGAGACAGTGTAATAATTGTGGCAGACTGTGGTAGTGGTGGCAAACTGTGATAGTGGTGGCAGACAGTGTGGTAGTGGTGGGAGACAGTGTAATAATGGTGGCAGACTGTGGTAGTGGTGGCAAACTGTGGTAGTGGTGGCAGACAGTGTGGTAGTTGTGGCAGACAGTGTGGTAGTTGTGGGACATTTAATATCGGGCACTAGAGAGGTCAGGGGTATCCACTTCTGGCTAATATATTGTCTTTTTATTACCCCACAGTCTCTCTCTCTCTCTCTCTCTCTCTCTCACACACACACACACACACACACACACACACACACACACACACACACACATGCGCAGAAGTAGATTGCATGTGTGTGTGTGCGCGCGCGCGTCCTTTGAGGGACTATGACTGGGTGTAGTATTCTTGTATTCTCTGAGTGCTACTTCTTGTCATTTTCTTGTTTCCTCTCATTCTCTGGCATCCTTCATTCTTTTCCTCCTTCTTCAGTTTTTGTCTTTCCTCCCATTCACACTTGTATCCTCGCTGCATCTGCGCTTCCTTTGTATATCTGTTTCCTGTCTTCCCCTCCCCTCCCAGGTCGTCCATCCACCCCTCACTCCCATCCCTTAGACCCTTCGTTTCTCCTATATTTTGCAGTTCCTTCCTCTCGATATCTCCTGCCTTCCTTTCTGGGTCTTTCAAGTGTGTTCTTCTCCCTGAGTCATCGTCTTCCCTTTTTTTTTTATGTTTAGCATCCTTATCTCTTATTTTCTCCTCCATTCTCTTGTATCTCGTACATTACTCTTTCTCCCTTTGTTTTTACTATTTTCCGCGTCCCTTCTGTTTGTTTTCTCCCCTCTTCCTTTGCGTCTGCCTCTAAGCAGTTTTCCTCACTGCGTTTCTCCTTTTTTGCTTACCTACCCCTGTTTTCTCTTCTCTTCCCCCCACCTCCTTTTTTTTTTTTTTTCATTTGTTGATCTCCCCTCCTCTCCGGTTCTCGTCCTCTCCCTCTACCTTCCCCCTGCTTCCCGTCCTCCGTGCCTCTCCACCGCCTTGCCGTTCCACCTCATAGCATCTCCATCTCATAGCCTTTGCACCCCTAGCCACCCCACGTCCTAGCCTCTCCTCGTGATAGTCTTTCCACCTCAGGCCTCTTCACCTCCTAGTTTCTTCATTTCCTGGCAACCTCGTAGCCTCTTCGCCTCGTAGCTTCTCAACTCAGTATCCTCTTCACCATAATCGTTACTAATATTCCCTGCTATTCTTCCTTTCCCAGTTGCATCTTAGAACCCATACTGCTCTATCCTTTTAGCTTTTAGCCTTTTTTTTTTTTCTCTCCCCTTATTTTTCACTTTTTTTGTTCCCCTCTCCATCCTTTTTCTTGTTGGTTCTCATAACCCCCCATTCCATCATTCTGCTTTGTCTTGCTCTTTTTTTTAATTGTTTTCCCCTTTTTTTTTCAGTCTCCGCCTCCCTTTCCGTTGCCGTCCTTCTTTGTGTCACTTTCTTTCCCTTTCTTATATCGCCAGTCTATCCACCATTGGGTTCCTCCCTTTCTATTGTGCCTTTCTCTCCTTTTCTCTCCTTGCTTCTTTGTCTCTTCCTTCCCTTCCATCCTTCCTGTTCGTTCTTCCTTTTCTCACTCTTTCTTTCATCCCTATATAATGATCTGTTTCCCCAGCCTGCCCCTTAGATCTGTCTTTCCATTTGACCCTCTTTTCTTTCTTTTTTCTCATAACCTTCTTCTACAGTATACTCTTTCCTTTTCCACCTTCCTCCCTGGTCACTATTGCCCGTTCCCACGTTCCCTCCTGTTCCTCCACCCATGTCCCATTGTTCCGCCTCCCTTTCCATGTTTCTCCAACCTTCCTCTTAACTGTTTCCCAAGTCTTCCTCTGTCAGTTTCCCCACCTTTTCCCCATCCTCCCCTCGGCTTGTTTCTCCAACCCACCCCCTGACCGTTTCCCCACCCTTCGTCCTGTCTCTCTCCAGCCTTCCCCTGTCTGTTTCTCCTGCCTTCCTCTAACCTTAGCCTTCCCCCTGTCTGTTCCTCCAGCCTTCCCCCTGTCTCATCATCCAGCCTTCCTTCTACCAGTTTCCGCAGTCTTCTTCCTGTCTGTTTGTCTATGCTTTCCCTGTCTGTTCCCCAACCTTTCCCCGGTCTGTTTCTCCAGCCTTTCCCCTGTCTTTTCCCCTGCTCCTCTCAGCCATCCTGCTCGCCTCTCAGCTGGGCTCAGAACTTTCCCCGCTTCCCATTAATGATGAAGCGGGCCGAGCGTAATACCATGATCCCCGGACGAAGAGCGGAGTTGAGGGGATTTTGCAACCAACACGGTATTTATAGGGCTTAGCAGTATCAGCCAGTACCGTCCACATTTATTCGCCTGCAGTCTGGTTGGGGTCATTGCGATCATGGACATCGACAGTATCCTTATCCTCATTATCCCGTATGAGATCGCTTAATGATAAAAGCCTCCTCTGATTCTCACCTGCATGGTTTCAATGTTAGCTAATATTGTTCACATATCTCAAAATTGGCTTGGGTCAGTGATATCGAGGGCATCATCAATATCCTCATTTCAGATTTTTACAGGGTCGGATCAAACACTTTGGATAAGGAGGGGGGGGCCGTGATTTCGAACAGAATTACCATATAATGCATTTAAATCGTCAGAAGAGAAAATGTGCTTTTATTTTACCTGTGTTAATCATACGAATACACTAATACAGACAAGTGCAAGTGCAGTGAGATATCTATTGCTTATATTTTGGTAAACAGCATTGTTCTGTTATTATAAGTACTCGTCACGTTTTTTCCTCCTCCTTCTCCTCTTGTTTTTCTTCTTTTTCGCTGTCAAATACATTTCCCAACACCACATTTTTCACGGATCTCTTTCCTTCATATGTTTCCCCTATCTTTGCATTGCACACTTAATCATCATCAGCCCCATTACAGCCGATCATACTTTAGTGGGTTCCCAAACTTCTCCGTTCTGTAACCTCGGACAGCATACGGTAATCATTCGTAGCTCCCATCTTAATCTCTGCTTGAAGAAGCAAACAATGTAACGTTTCTGGAATAAGCTCGCTGGATATGAGAATTTAATACTCAGGTAAGACCAGGAGAGTGGTACATGCACGTAGCGCACACGTGCGCGCCACGTGAAATATGCACAAGCATGTGTGTGAGAGAGAGAGAGAGAGAGAGAGAGAGAGAGAGAGAGAGAGAGAGAGAGTTTCACAAATCAAAACTCAATAATACGGTGAAACTGCGTTTTTCCTCTCCATTGGGGTAGGCTGCCAGTGACTGAGTCACAATAAGGGCACAGCAGAGGTCATTTTCCGCATGGGATAGATTCCGGTGTTTTGATTTGATGCTCAGCAGCGTGGAAGACTCCGGTTTGCAGAGATGGGTAGATGAGGTTGGCAGACGTCCCCGGATTGCCAATTTGTTGATAATAAGGTTGCGCTCCGGATGCAGAATGTTGTCGCATGTAAGTCGCATCGAGATTCCCGTAATTTATCTTGCATCGCCTCCTGGTTTGCTCTGCGTGTAGATGGAAATTTAAATCCTCATAAATATTGCCATAGGACAGTGATGACCTCCAGCAACTCCATATTTTTTAGATTACCTCGTTGTTGCCTTGAGAAATACTAGTACATCTTGGCCCTTAGAGTGGGAACTATTGCTCTTAGGCCCGTATTTTGAGTCGTATATGAATCCTCGTCACACACCTCTTTCATAGCGATTTATTTTCCATACATCACGTAATGTGCCGAATAAATAGCTAAGGAAAAGGCTTTATGAAATCTCCAGTGCCACTTCCATATCAAGGCTGTGTTTACACCATCCTATTATTTTTTTTCTTTTTTTGTTCTATTCTGGTTTCCACTACTTTTTCCTGTCATTCTATAAGTATTTTTAATTCTTTCATTGCTACATCTTTTTTTTTTCTTTAGACCAAGAACAGAGAGAGAGAGAGAGAGAGAGAGAGAGAGAGCGCGCAACATTATTATGTAGGTTAAATCTCAAAGGATTTAGAATTTGACTAGACTTCCACAGTGTGTCCTGCCATTTTGCCATCACTGTTAGATGATTATATGTTACCATCACGGCGGGAACATCTTTCTGGTCAAAGTGCACGCGGGTTTCTGTCAGTAGGAAGTGGAAGAGCTTATCCCACGGTAAAACAAATGTCTTGTTTGTGGCGGGAATGTTTTTGAAAAAGTAGTCCAATAGGTGTATAGTTTTATGTGCATTCCTGTTATTAGAGACTAGCAGGGGTACCCGGCGTTGCCCTGGCCAAAAGGGCGAACACACTAATCCTATTTGTTCTAGTTCAATCTTTCTTTGTACTCTGGAAAGACCATGTACTTCTTATGCTTTCGAAAAGGGATTATAAGAGGCCCAGGAACTTTCTGCTTTGTTTCTACTGCGGAAAGACCGTGTACTTCTTATGCTTTTGAAGGGGGATTATAAGGGGTCCAGGAACTTTCTGTTTCAGCTTTCGCAGACTAACGCACAGTATTTGTGCGCACTTGTTTGCTATTACCTGTGACCTCAAATGACCCCCAACCAGTGACCTCAAATGACCTCGGAGGTCAACCTCACATAGCCTGTGTCCGAACTGGAGGTCATATGAGTCTCTATGCCAAAACCTGGGCTGCTGGGTCCAGTCGTTCGAGCGTGTATTACCGGTGACCTCAAAAGACCTCCGACCAGTGACCTGAAATGACCTCGGAGGTCAACCTTACATAACCTGTGTCCGAGCTGGTGGTCATATGAGTCTCCATGCCAAAAATTGGGCTGCAGGGGTACCCGGCGTTGCCCGGGCCAAAAAGGCGAACACTGTCGGTGACTTAGATCTGAATTTTGACCCCCCTGAAACCATCCTTGGGTCGCCCTGATTCAGAGTATGTGTGGGTCTGGGGGATCTCTGGCCCTTGGTTTGGGTGTGATTGAAAGACAAACAAACAAACAAACAAACAATGCGGCTCTGTTATATATATAGAGGAGTTTAGGGCTTGCAAAATGAATTAATCTTAAACTTAGGTAATGACTCGTGTGTGTGTGTGTGTGTGTGTGTGTGTGTGTAAATAGATAGATGTTAGATATACTGATTGATAGGCTGATAGATATATATAGGTAGGTTGATAGTTGGATTGACTGATTGATTGATTGATAGACTTATAGATAGATAGATAGATAAATACATGGATTGGTTGATTGATAGGTAGATAGATAGAAATGCTTATTGCTTGGTCCATCACAAATGCCATCAGGGACATCTGGCGAGCCTCATTGCGTATCACACCTTAACATCTGCGTTCGCCACCTTCCACTCAGCTGCTAAAGATCCCCGCAGTCACACACCCGCGCCACAGGGAACACCGGCAGCCAGTAAGAGAGAGGGCAAGAGTGTGGTTGTGACGGTGATCTTATTGTAGCGAAAATGAGAGGGGAGAACAATGGTCGCACCAAAGCGTATTACAAGGGTGAGTTCCACATACATTTCGTAGGGATTGTAATTAGTTTAAAAATGTGCAAAGGTAAAGTTTAACCCCCTCAGTACGATGTCTTGAGTTTAATATTGTGGCATCGAGAAGGAAATTATAATTTATCATTGTACTGAAATGTCCATTTGTCTGTAAAGTGAAATTTGTGTATATACTGAGCATATGTTTAGTAGTAGGAGTTGCCGGTGTTATTTTCATTGATAATTTTATTACCATGTGCATACCCATGCGGCTATCAAATGTTAGGCTGCTTTATACGTATTTGGTTTACTTTTTGTGGAATTGTACGGCAATAATATAACCGCGCGGTAGTTTTTCTTTCTAACAGAACAGTATTGCAAGTGTTTATTTTATCTACCCGTCAAGTGAAGTGTGAAACGAGGAAGGTTAAATAAATGTCGCGCATTTGTACACGTGCTGGGAGACTCGTCTCATGTCTGGCTCTCATTAACAAATTGCGGATGACTACAGATTGTAATGAAACCTGGCATGCAGATCGGTTCGGAATACATGATTGTCATTCTAGTAATAGATGTATCCACTGCCCCTCCTCTCCCCCCTGGGAACGCTGCCTATAGTTATCAACCCCCGAAAACAATAACCAGCAAAAATACTCTTCAGAAATTAATGAAACTTTGGGTGAAAGGATGTAGTCGCAAAAAAATGATCTGGCATGTGACTGAATTGCTCTCTGAATTGAATTACTTCATCGTTATCTGACCCCCAGCCTATCTTCCGAGTTTGGTTCAGAACGAACCAAAAGTGTTTAAGTTAACTTTGCCCTGTGACCTTGATCTTTCACTTACTGTTCTGAAACTGTAGTAATTTCATCCTCGATTAACCTTAAGCCCTCCCACCAAGTTTGATCGAAATCGAATAATTCCCCTCTGAGTTAAAAGGCCAACCATTCAACCTTGCGCTGTGACCTTTACCTGTAACCAGTTCTTCTCAAAATTGAATCACCTTCACTTTTCCATGTCCTTGAACCCTTCCAATTATGTCAGAATCGAATCAGATCTTATTAGTTGACTTTTCCCTTGACTTATAACCAATGGCTTATTCGTCCAAAAAATTAATTACCTTTTCTTCTGATGGTACTCATTCCCTATGTTATATCTGATGCCGGTCCATCTTATAGTTTTCCACAATCTTGCTAACAGACAGACAGCGACAAACAGGACCAAATAAATTACCCCTTCCGGTTTTCGCGCGTGGATGTAATGAGTTGTCCGATTGGAGGGGTTGACTGATACAGCATTTGGTACTTTCTTCTGGGTATTAACCCCCTTTTTTTTTCTTTTTTATAGGAAAGTCGGTGGGTACAGTAATAGGGTAATTTATCGAGTTATTTATCTTAATGTTTATATCCAAGGAGTGGTTGGGGTTGATTGCTTACGTAATGCCACTCAGGGATGAGTGAGGCTGGTCACTCTCATCTTAATTATCGTGACCAACCGCCTAGAGCCGGGCTCCTACGCTCCTCATGAGGCAATGTAGGATTGGATGATGGATGGATGGATGTCTTGATTTTTGTAAATCTTAAATAATGGTATCCACCATTTCCATAAACCAAACAAAAAATAACCCTACATTTACGAAGGTCGAGATTATATCAAGGATTATGAATTTATGAGGTACGCAGGTCAGAGGTCTGATGCAAAAAGAAGAGTCGCTGTGTGTACTTGGCGATTGGAACTATAATACACAGAGGCCTATGGAATTTACACACTGTAAACATCCTTACTGAGATGAGGTACTATGAAGATCAGTTAAATGGGTCTTAACGACAATCAAATCATCAGACTTCCCAGCCCCAGCCTGATATCTAACTCGCGTTCTTTCGGACAGTTCTACTTTTCTGTAATTAATCCAAAGAGGATTACAGTGAGAAGTTGAATCATGTCCGTTGTTACCCTTGATATCGCCTGTCATTGTCCTTCAGCGTTATGTTTACGTCACTCAGCAGCCCAAACGGTAGAAAGCGACAAAACGATAAGAGCTGTTTTGTTATATTACACAGAAGTTCTCAACTCGCTTGTATTTTTTTTTTTTTTTTCATAACCGAGTTCAATGCAGCTGCAGTCCCAAAGGCAGTTTTGAGAAAATATTCGCTTGTGGTTGTGAAGGCGGTTGAGAGAATTTTTGTGGTTGTGGTAGTTATGGCAGTTGTGAGACTTTGTGTGGTTGCGGTTGTGAGATTTTCAGTGGTTGTGGCTGAGAAGGTTGTTATGAGAAATTGTGGTTTTAGTTGTGAAAGCAGTAGTGAGACTTTGTGTGGTTGCGGTTGTGGAAGCAGTTGTGAGAATTTGTGTGGCCGCGGTTGTGAAAATCTATGTGGTTGCGATTGTGAGAATTTGTGTGGTTGTGAAGGCTGTTGTGACATATAATGCAGCATACCATACTAACATCGTAACAGGGAACGAAAGTCTGGCTGTCCGACCCCTACTACTACGATATCTTTCTTTTTTTTTTCTTTTTTTTTTGACACTATTGCTGCCATCAAATGATTGTATTCAGTACTGGAAAAACCTCATGCTTTGAATGATGAAGTAGGCTATATGTTTTTTTGTTTTTTTCCCCCGACTCTGGACATTGGCTTCACAGCCTGCTTCCAAGGCCCAGTAGTCCTCCTACATACCATACACCTCTATATGTCACCACTTCGGCGCTGACACCGACCGTCCATATTGAATACATGCTAGGGCTGTCACTTGCAGAACTGGTGTATTGATATTAGCGGGGGCATTTTTACGACATGTCGGCGGGTCTTGTGGTAGATCAGTAAACTCTGAATTTTATTAAATTCAAATCCTCAAACTGTTCCCTGCCCCAGCGGGGATTTGAACCAGGATCCGGTAGGACTGCAGGCCACCTCTCGACCGGTTGAGTCACCGCCACCCCTCCAGCTCGAAAAGTCCCTTGGAGGCTGAACAAAATCGTTTGGTGATAGAGAGAAGATGAAAATGACCTCTGCAGGCTGAAGGGTTTGTTAGTAGGGCGCCGAGTCTTTTTTATACAAGCTAGAAAAGCGACTCCCAAGGAATGTTAACTATTTCACTTACCCATCAGCTGATACCGTGTACTGAGATACTTTACCATAAATTTCATGTTAATACAGTGTTGCATGTCGGCTATGTCTGACGAATTTCTAGTAGAAACAGTTCATCACATTAACTTTTAATGGCAAAATTTAAGTAGGAATGGCTCTTACAGTGAAATGTTTGAATGGTATATGTATCACGTTACTAGTATTAAGATTAGTAAGTATGGATGGCAAAACAAATGGCGGTGTAGGATAGACTTATGTGACCACTGTGTATCCATTCCGCTAACCCATGTATTCACCTGGAGGCTTTTTTTTTTCATGTGCGTCCGATTACTAACCCTCTTTCAGTGCATCATTCACCTTAGTGCACTTCATCAAGTGGTCCTACATATTTTTCTCTCCCCAGTGTTGCAACCCCTTCTTTGCTCTCTTCGTTCACCCCAGTAGATCCTCAAGCAACTGTTCTTCCTTTCCACCCCATTCCTCTTTCGCTGAGAGCCATAACCTGTAGTTTTCCCTCATACAGAGCTTCACCTGCCTCACACTCTTCCCACGACAATTTTATCAGCTGTCTTGCATGCACCCCAGTCCTGAGGTATCTCCTATGGCTCGGTCTTTTGGCATAATTTTTTTAATACTACAAGGGGAAAATGTCTGAACCTTCGCCCCCTCCTTTCCCGCTTTAGCCACCCCCCACAACACGTACAGAGAACGTGGCTATACTCCTTTCACCTCAACGTGGCCTTGATTTTCGTTCTTTGGTAGCTTAATTCATTCAGTTCATCGGCAGAATAAGGCAGTGCTATGGCTTTAAGCTTCTTTTCATAGCACTTCTTCATGAGTAGCGGCACAGTCTAGGGATAATCCGCTATTGAAAAGACTAAGGGTTCGCGATGGGGAGATGACAATTTTAGGCCAGGATAAAGGGAAATGAGTGTAGTTTTGTCCCTAACCCCAGTGAATAGGGTGTGTGTATGTGCAAAGTAAGTGTATGCCATAGCACAGAAGTCTCGGTGTGAACTTTACCTGTGTCATTTTAGTTCTTGAGTCCTCCGCCTGAGGGTGTTGAGTGAGGCCAGCTAGGTATCTTATGGCCCCAGTTCACTCTTGCAGTACTGCTTTCCAGAGAGAGAGAGAGAGAGAGAGAGAGAGAGAGAGAGAGAGAGAGAGAGATGAGTGAGAGAGATTAATTGACTGAGTGATTAATGGAATCCGTAAATATGCGTGCATGGTGGGATGAAAGGGTAAGCTTCCTCATTACCTTACCTTCCTACACTAGTATCCATATCACTAGCGAGGCCAAGGGAGAGGGAGGCCCATAGGAGTTAGCTGATGCCCTGTTTTAGCTCTATTTCGTTCTATATCTGTACCAGGCAACATAGAGGTTATCCGTACAAGCCTACTGAGTTTATTTATGTATTTATTTCTTGTATGTAAATGTATTAGGATAGTGAGATGCCTTTTTTTCATATGAAGTGCGAGATTGGGTTCTTCTTGGTCTCTTTTTGTTGCTTGTAATACTGCATCTCTGCATGTTACGCTGTTTGTATGGGGAAAATATTCTCTCTCTCTCTCTCTCTCTCTCTCTCTCTCACACACACACACACACACACACACACACACACACACACACACACACACACACACACACACACACACACACACACACACACACACACACACACACACAAGAGTGACCAATTACCCCAATGTGATGTCTGGAATTCTGGCTTAAGTAAATAAACACGAAGCCAAGTCCAATTACATACGTGGCACCCTTGATCGAGCATCGTTACGTACACCTGGGCTTCACGGGTTGGCACAGGGCACGTACAGAAGCAACATGGAAGAGATGCCAGGAACAGGGTTTAAGAATTCACTGGTGCAGATGAGGTTTATAAAGTGGAAGAAGTATGGAGAAACATAAATTAGGTGTTACGTGTGTTAAGCGTGGTGTGGGTGGTGTGAGGAGGGAGGAAGACTAGATGACAGTTTGGCAGAGTGAGGAGGTGAGAAAATTAACTGAAAGAGAGAGAGAGAGAGAGAGAGAGGAGCGTAAATGAGTTGAAAGGGATAACAAATGAGAGTCAAGAGGGAGTGGGTGGTGAGTTTGGGAGCAGGTACAGTAGGTTATATTGAAATCGTCAGGGGTCCGGATTTCCATCTGTCAAGGAAGCTTCCTAACATCTTCCTGTAAGCGATTTATTTTGCATATTAAACCTTGCTATCCTCTTGTGTGTTGTTAAATCATTCTAACATCACCATACTCAGCATAAATAACGTAAAACTTATTAACCGGTCGTATCCAAGAATAAATCGCTTAGGAATAGGTGTCAGGGAACTCCCTTAACCGACGAGAATACGGACCAAGGAGGTAAAAGTGAGGACGGCAGTAGTTGAAGGTAGACAACAGGGAAGCGGCGATATACGAGTATGGAAGGTATATTCTTATGTATGTGATGATGAGGCGGTGAAAGTGATATGTAAAGGGAGCTGAACCTAACAGTGTATCTTTTACTTTTTTTTATCGAGAAGAAAAGTCACACGTTGGCAAAATCAAAAATCGCTGTAGGTGTAATAATTATCCTCAGAGACTGCTTTCTAAATTAATCTGAAGGAGTTGTCACATGAGGAAAATTGAAAGTGAATGCAAACAGCAGTGAAATAGCGATATATATAAAAGAATGTTTAAAAAGAGTGGTAAACAGTACGGGACAGAAAGAGAAAGCAGGCTGCAGGGTAGAGTATAATTGAGAGGTAAGGTAATTAGGGGAGGTTAGTAGTCTTAAATATATGTTACATTGTGCAGATGTGGCAAAATGGCGTGTAAAGTGAGAGAGAGAGAGAGAGAGAGAGAGAGAGAGAGAGAGAGAGAGAGAGAGAGAAGTTTTTTGAAGGGTAGAATGATTAGTTTGGAGGTGAAGTGTGTTGTTCCTGCAATATATTACCCCGGCACTTTTGAGGAGAGAACCCTGGGCAGTGAGCGACAAAACTTTCTTGGTTATTGGCTGCGCAGGTGACCTTTTTCAGAATAAATCCAAGCATAAACTGAATGGATGGTGTTAGTAATTAAGAAATGAGTATTGTGAAAAGGAGTAAAGGGTACTAGGAGTGGGATGTGGAAATACTGACTGGACAAAGCGCAATACGTTGACGTGGTAGGGATATATTAAAAGAGTGTACCCAGAAAGGATGCTGAAGAAAGTGTGTGAAACTGAGAAGTATATTGGAAGAGGAAGACCATGTGTAGTATTTTGATTGTGTAAGATCTTGGTGGCATCCATCTATTTTTTTTCTTAAGAATTGTGCTTCCGTGCTAGGCTACACAGTCAGCAAGGGAAATATTTTAAGAAGAAAAATAAGAAAAATGGCAACAATAAGGAAGAAAGCACTAGCACATATATCCAGTGCTTTAAGGTGCAGGTAATTATGGAGTGTGTGTGTGTGTGTGTGTGTGTGTGTGTGTGTGTGTGTGTGTGTGTGTGTCTGTGTCTGTGTGTGTGTTTAAGCTTTGATTCGGGGTGATTGGGTCTAGGGATGATGTAAATATGGGCGTGCGAGTGAATAAAAAAAACAGGTAAATTGCTCTGGTCATGCTGAGGGAATAGAATGACACCACACTCACAGCTTTGCATTTAGCTTAACACACTCATCTTCACATTCATCTTAACACACTCAACTTCACATTCATAACACACTCATCTTCACATTCATCATAACACACTCAACTTCACATTCATCTTAACACACTCAACTTCACATTCATCCTAACACACTCAACTTCACATTCATCCTAACACACTCAACTTCACATTCATCCTAACACACTCAACTTCACATTCATCCTAACACACTCAACTTCACATTCATCCTAACACACTCAACTTCACATTCATCCTAACACACTCAGCTTCACATTCATCTTAACACACCCAACTGCACATTCATCCTAACACACTCAACTTCACATTCATCCTAACACATTCAACTTCACATTCATCCTAACACACTCAACTTCACATTCATCCTAACACACTCAACTTCACATTCATCCTAACACACCCAACTTCACATTCATCTTAACACACTCAACTTCACATTCATCTTAACACACCCAACTTCACATTCATCTTAACACACTCAACTTCACATTCATCATAACACACTCAGCTTCACATTCATCTTAACACACTCAACTTCACATTCATCATAACACACTCAGCTTCACATTCATCTTAACACACTCAACTTCACATTCATCTTAACAGACTCAGCTTCACATTCATAACACACTCATCTTCACATTCATCTTAACACACTCAACTTCACATTCATCTTAACACACTCAACTTCACATTCATCATAACACACTCAACTTCACATCTTAACACACTCAGCTTCACATTCATCTTAACACACTCATCTTCACATTCATCTTAACACAGCTTCACATTCATCGTAACACACTCAACTTCACATTCATCTTAACACACTCAACTTCACATTCCATAACATTCATCTTTACATTACCTAGCACACTCAACTTCACATTCCATAACACATTCACCTTTACATTACCTAGTACACTCAGAGTCACATTTAGTTTAACACAGTTTCCATTTAGCTTGGTACGGTAAACTTCACATATTCATCTTCACCTACTGTTTAACACCTAGAGCTTCGCACAGTTAAGTAATCTTGCTCTAATGGTGTCCACAACAAAGGGGTGACTTGCAAGGAGTATCGATGCCAACATGCATTTATATTACTGCCTGGAATCAAACCAAATTTGTTTTTCGTATTGCCCCAAATTATTCCATTTTTTTAGTATGCAGAGAACTTTTGAATATAGCGTTGACCCTTTTTTAGGCACCTTGCAAAGAAAAAAAAAATTGCAGTTCATGTATTTCTTCCTCTTTCCCTCCAGTTTTTGCTTGAAATTGTTAGGCTAGAAAGAAAATGATATTAAGTAAATATAGTGTTGTGGTGCATAGGTCCATTCTTGGCGGAGTTGGGTGAAAGTGGGGCAATATATGCTTTCTCATGTTTTCAGCATGACCGGGAAAATTAATAGATTGGTGTCGAGTTTGCAAGGAGCCTGACGTGACGCATGTTGACCTTCTTTCCCTGCTTCATCGGTAGATCAAGAGAGAGAGAGAGAGAGAGAGAGAGAGAGAATATGGAGAGGGGAATTGGTAGGAATGGCTGGAATAGGAGAGGTGTAGTTGGAGTGTTTCCCTCCCCTCCCCTCCCCTCCATGTTCCACTCGTCCCCTAAACAGCGCAATATCACAGAGCAAACATTTATTAATGAGCCACCTAAGTAGGTAGGAAATTAGGCAAGCAGGCAGCGAGGTTAGTAGGGGAGGAGGGAGAGGAGGAGGCAGGGATGGAGGGAAGGAGGGAGAGAGGGAGGCAGAGAGGGAGAGGGAGTAGGAGGGATAGGAGGTAGAGAGAGAGAGGCAGCTAGAGAAGGAGGGGGGGGGGGGAGCGAGGCAGGTGGAGATGGAGGGAGAGAGGGAGACAGATGGAGACGGAGGGTGAGAGGGAGGCAGGTAGAGAAGAAGGGAGAGGAGTCGAGGGGGAAGAGAAATAGGTGGTTAGAGAGTACGACAGAAAGGGAAGATTTGAAAGGGAGCAGGGAAGGAAGAAGGCAGAGAAAGAGAGAGGGGGAGAGAGAGAGAGATAAGATAACGGAAAAAAAGATATAGGTGAGTAAGGTGATAGACAGGCAGAGGGAGAAAATGGTAGGAACGGAGATAAGTCGAAGGGGAAACAGGAAGAGAGGTAACGAGGAAAACAAACAGGAATACAAGCCAACAGGGAGGGAGGGAGAGGGATGGGGAATGAGGGAGGAAGGGAGGGAGAGGGATGGCAAAGGAGGGAGGGAGGGAGAGGGATGAGGAAGGAGGGATGGAGGGAGGCAGGTAAACGGCAGCGGAAAAACATGTCAATTAAAGTCGGCCAGCACGCGTTCGATTTGGCAGACCGCGTTGCTCAGGGTGGCAGATGAGCGGTTAGGCTGGCAGACTCTGGTGGCAGGCTGATTGGAATCTGCACATACACACGTACACATGCAGGCAGGAAGGCATACAGGCAGAAAGGCAGAGGGGTAGGAAGGCAGAAAGGCAGGCAGGCAGGACAAGGAACCCGCGCAGGCCTGAGATCGATGGCAGGGGGCGTGGCAAACGCAGCCTCTCCCCCCTATACCACGCCCCTATTACCCCAACCCCTTACCTCCGCACTTCCCCTGGCCCCTGTACCACCCCCCCTACCTTCCTCCACGCCTGGTCCAGCATACAAACACACACACACACACACACACACACACACACACACACACACACACACACACACACACACACACACACACACACACACACACACGCAGTCACCCTTGCTGCGTCCACACCGACTTGTTGAGGCTTCCGCGTTAACACAAGACACACACCTGCCGCCACCCCCTCAAGCCTGCCCTTTCACACACCTGCACCGCCTGCAACACACATACACGTGGAGGGATTAGCAGGTGTCTCTCTTTTCCCCCCCACCCACACCCACCCCCGCCCACCCACACCCCCTCCCCACGCCCCCCACCACCTGTTAAGAGCGAGCGGCGCGTGGGGTGTCATAGTAACTTGGTGAGGTGGGCTGACGGCACGTGTTCTGCTCTCCAGGTCCCACTTTGAGCCACACAGAGGTGAAGTTCAGACCTCTGGGGAGCACCATGGCCTCCCAGGAGCCTCACTCCGACCCTCCGGAGGCCGAATTACACCACGAGGAGGAAGCCGCGCCCAGAGAGCCTCTCATGTGAGTACCAGCATCTCTTGTGGGGCGGCGTGTGGGGGTGTGGTGACTGTGGGGTGTTAAATGTACTTAGCTGTGGTGGCTGTGGGATGTGCTAAGTGTAGTGAGTTGTGGTGATGTGGTGTGGCGACGGTGCTGTATTAAGTACGTCGAGTTGTGAGTTGCGATATAAAGTGTTAGGTGTAGTGAGCTGTGATGGTGTGGTGGCTGTGGGGTGTGCTAAGTGTAGTGAGTTTAGTTGATGTGCAGCGTAACCTATAGTGGCTGTGGGGTGTGCAACGTGTACCATAAGCTGTAGGGAAGTGAGGGTTATGGTATATACCAAGTATAGTGTGTTACTGTGGTGTTAGCGGGATATAGGAGTTAAGATGTTCTTCTGGTGTGATGTGTGGGGCGTGTGGTGGTTGTGGTCTGTACGAGTGAAGTGCCGGCGTGAAAACAGTTTGGTAAAGTGTGGTGTGACGGAGACGTTGTGAAGAATGGTGAAGTAGTGTTGTGAGAGAGGTGTGAAGTGTATGGGGTGTGGTGAGGTGGTGGTGTGATTCTTGAGAAGGTGTTGAGTGTGGGGAGTGGGGTGAAGAAACTGATGTAGTTGTGTGAGAAAGATGAGAAGCATAGGGGTTGTGGTGAGGTAGTGGTGTGCACGAAGTGGAGTGGAAGAAAAATTGAGTCGTTACGAAGTTTGTTGAGATTAAGTTGGGGCTGTGAATGTAGAAATCTGCTGTGGACTAACACGGAGTAATGTGTACTGTATAAGCTGGGATGGAGTGGAAGAGTTGATATGGTAGATGGAGTGGAGGATTTGGTATGATATATGCAGCGGAGGATTTGGTATGATATATGCAGCGGAGGATTTGGTATGATGGATGCAGTGGAAGATTCGGTATGATTGATGAACTGGAGGATTTGGTATGATAGATGGAGTGGAGAATTTGGTATGATTGATGGAGTGGAGGATTTGGTATTATAGAGGGAATGGAGGATTTAGTATGATAGATGCAGTGGAGTATTTGATATGGTAAATGGAGTGGAGGATTTGGTAGAGAGATGCAGTGGAAGATTTGGTATGATACGTGGAGTGGAGGATTTGATAAGATTCTTTGGGCTCAGCAAGACGTGATAAAGCAAAGATCTTGTGCTATGTGTGAGTAGGGGATGCAGTCAACCTCTTCAACCCAATGACGTATTTTGTATTTCCTTCTTTGCACCACTATTTATACAGTTTAAGAGAGCTTTTTCGAATTGAGATGGGGTGGGGGGTTAGACTTAGTTCCCACTGACCCCTTCACTACAAAATGTCTCCTAGTAGATGATCCATATCGTGTGGGTGTAACAAAGGAATAGATACGTCACCGGTTGGGAGAGTTACGAGGTTGTGGTGTTGTGGTGTTGTCATATCTTGAAGTGAGGCAAGTGTTGTGGAAGAGGAAGAGTGTAGCGGTAGGGTGTATGTGGGTGTATGAGTGTAGCGGTAGGGTGAATGTGGTGTACGTTAGCCCTTTCCTTGCGTCGGGTCTCCCACAGCTTGACATAAGAGTGTGAAAATCGGCGAGAATAAAATACATCGTTTGACTATAGCATCAAGAAAATTCGCTTTGCAAGATTTTTCTCTGCTTAATAACATCGTCTGGTGATAGCGACAGTTACATGTGTTTTACTCTGACTTAGCCTAAAACTAATGTCCCTTCTTCGTGACTGCACAGTGGTAACAATGGATCAGCACTAGAATATGATGCTAGTCACGAAAAAGTGCTGTGGAAAGGATGTAGAGCTGTAGTATTTCCTTTTCTGCTACCATGCTACGTGAAATTAGCCGCAAAAGGGTGAAAATCTTGGCCACGTTGTGGTTAAAAAAAATAAATTCCTTAAATCGGTCGTTGTATGAAAAGGATTACCATTTTTAGGCACGTATTGTCGTCGGATGAGGAAACTCCCTAACACCCTTTCCTGGGCGATTTTTTTCTCATAGACATTGCTCTCCCCTTCTGTGTTAAAAAATCCTTCCAATATCATCCAGTAAATAATGTAAGAAAAGGATATTAACCAACCATATCCAAAAGATAAATCGCTAAGGAAGAGGTGTTAGGGAGCTTCCTTAACCGGGCCTCAGTGCAATGACGCCTTAATTATTGCGTCCTTAACCTTATCAGTTATCTTAGGAGTGGCCTCTCATAGTGAAGGGGTTCATGGGCTGTATCTAATCTCTGCAGGCGCGTTTGAAGTGTTTCCTAAGCTGAATAAAATCGACTTCAGATTGCTTGAAAAAAAATCGTTGTTGTTTAGGAATTAAGTGTGTGTGTATTGTGTGTGTGTGTGTGTGTGTGTGTGTGTGTGTGTGTGTGTGTGTGTGTGTATTGTGTGTGTGTGTGTGTGTGTGTGTGTGTGTGTGTGTGTGTGTGTGTGTGTGTGTGTGTGTAATTTGGGGTAGTAATATGATGTGTGTGCGAGAGAATATGGAGGTTTGTGTGTGACGGGAGGTAATATGGAGGTTTGTGTGTGTGTGTGTGTGTGTGTGTGTGTGTGTGTGTGTAGGGAAGAGCTAATACAGAGTTGTGTGTAAGGAGAAACGGGGTACTGTGGAAGTGTGTATACTAAATAGGGATAATAGCATACGCACATGTAGAATAAGGAGAAGTATAGTGGCGAGTGCTGTTGTAGAGAGTAAGTGTGTAATTACTGTATATCTGTGGGAAGCTGAAAAGTGCACGAGGCCAGTAACAGTGTGGAGTGTGAGGATGGTAGTAGTGGAGTTGTGGAGCAGGAGTTGTGGGGCTGTTGTGGGGTCTGTGGATTGTGGAGTAGAGGGTGGTATGGAGTAGAGGAGAGGGAGGTGTGGAGTAGAGGAGAGGGAGGTGTGGAGTAGAGGAGAGGAAGGCGTGGATGAGAGAAGAGGGAGGCGTGGAGTAGAGGAGAGGAAGGCGTGGAGGAGAGGAAAGGGAATTGTGGAGTAAAAGAGAGGGAGTTGTAGACTAGAGGAGAGGGAGGTTTGGTGTAGAGGAAATAATTGCGGAGTGGAGGAGGGTAGTTGTGTAGAGGAGGGAAGTTGACGGACAGTCGTGGAGGAGAGGAGGGGGGCAGAGGGAAAGCTGTGGAGTAAAGAGGGGAGTTAAGGACCTTTGTGGAGTAAAGAGGGGAGTTAAGAACAGTTGTGGAGTAAAGAGGGGAGTTAAGGACAGTTGTGGAGTAAAGAGGGGAGTTAAGGACAGTTGTGGAGTAAAGAGGGGCGCTAAGGACATTTGTGGAGTAAAGGGGAGTGTAGTTGTGTTGGAGGAGAGTAGTGTACAGTGCTGGCTAATGATAATTACTTTTGGCAGAAGTGTATGGGGCAAGGGGTTAGAATTGTCTTGTACAGTGCAGCACCAGTTATACAGTATAGCACCAATTATAAAGACTGGTAATTATCTTTTGTGTGGTAAGGGTGTTGCGGTGTGTGGAGAGGGGTGTGATGATGTGTGATGAGAGGGAGTGTTGTGATTATTGGTGAGGGATGCTCTGGTAGTGTGGTGTGGTGACGTTGCTGTTGTTGTGGTGGTGGTGGTGGTGGTGGTATGATGGTGGTATGTGGTATATTGTGGGCAGTGTTGTTGTGATAGGGTGTTGTGATTATTGTGTATGGTGAATATTGTGGAGGTAGTGCATGTTGAGGGGTATTGTGGTGATTGGTGTGGTGAGAAGAGTTGCATTGTGTGGGGAGCGGAGTGGTGGTGCGTGGTGGCGTGTGATGAGAGATTGTGGTATTGTGTGGTGTTTGGGATGTTCTGCAGGTAATGTGTGGTGCTGTGAGGGAAAGATGTGGTGGTGGTGTGTGATGTGATGTAATGAAGTGCTTGATGTGTAGCGTGGTGGTGGATGCGTTTGGTGAAGGATGTTGTGATGTCATAAGGAAATGTTGTGGGGCTGATGTGTCTTGAGGGGTTTGGTGGTGTGTGATGAGGGGCTTGGTGATGTGTAATGAGTTATACTGTGGTAGTACCGTATGTAGTGTGGTGTGTGATGAGGGGTGTGGTGGTGGTGGTGGTGGTTTGTAATGAGGTGTGTGGTGGTGGTGGTGTGTGATGAGGTGTGTGGTGAGGGGTGTGGTGGTGGTGTGTGATGAGGAGTGTACACCTGTTGTGATAGTGTGTGGTAAGGGATGATATGTGACGAGACTAAATTTGGCGAAGAGTGAGGCTATACATTGAACCGGGTGGTGATATTTAAGCCTTCAGATCTGTCTATCCCTTACATGCAAAGACACCAAAGACTTCATGAAAGACCGCAAGATAGAAGAAAATAATAAAAAAAGCCTAAGCAAAAGAGCTGGTATTCTCAGTCTGTCCATTACGAGATGCATTATCCCCTCGTGTATTTCAAAATGTCGCCTGCCAGGGCTTTTTCAGGCATAACACCAGTGGACAACACCACTTAAATAATCTCCAGTCTAAATAGTAACCTAAACCTGACATGTAAGCAATCCCAAACTAGTTGATTACCCTGGCTGTCCACTCATTAGGAGAATTTCCAATGGCTTTGCTAACATAAAAAAAAATCCATTATTTTGGTTGATGTTACACACATTTCCTATGAAAGCGGATTGGAAACATCTACGTATCACAGAACTGTCATTATAGTTCATTATTTTATATCCTTTCCAGTCGGCATCATGGCCTGTGTCAAACGTATACTTAACAATTGCATTATTCATATTAAAACATTTCATGTGATATTTGTGTTCCGTCACTCGTTTTTCAGCTCCACCAAATGTTTCACCAGTATATACCTTATCACAGCCTGAATAAAGTACACAGTAAACTCCTTCCTGACGCACATCCGACCCACTCTTTTTCTTTTCTCAGTAGATTGCCCGCTGTTACCGGGCTTGTTTTTCACACACTGATACCAGCCTTGTTTAGGTGCAGGGAAACATTGCTAGCTACTGAGGTATTAGGCAGTGTGATCCTGTTTACATGTTTCTTTCGCCCCCCCTCTTCTTCTATGGATATTTTCAGTCTCTACCCTAGCTTTGCCTCTTCAGTAACACATGCTGTTTCCAACGTTTATATCTCATAACATGAAATAATTTTCTAACTGGAAAAAAATTCTTAATCATTCGATGTACACAGTTAACAACACATGGATTGTATCGGTAAAGAAATCTGGAATGAATGCTTCTTTTTCCCCTATAAGGATATACTGTACATTTCATCGACGGAACGAAACATGGGCATCAATTAATATGTGCATCTCGCCGGTATACCTGCAATAAAAACGAATCATTGCATTCTACGCCACAAATTACTCAAAATCAGTGCACTCCGCTCTGCAGCTATTAGCTAGCTTTGTACAGTTTTGTAGTTTGTTAAATGATGAAGTGTGTTGTGGTGTGTTGCATATCTTAAGTGTAGTATGGTGTAGTCCAATATTAGTACTGTGAAGAGTAATGTTTGGTGTAATGTAATGTATTCCGAGGTGTAAGGGAGTAAAGTGGTGTGTAGCATATTGTAATGTGTAGCTGTAGTGTAAGATAATGCTATGTGTTGTCATGTGGTGATGTGCTTAGTGTGGGAAAGTGTTGCGTAGTCTAGTATAGCATAGCAAAGTGTAGTGTAGAAAAATGTATCGCAATCAGAGATCTGATATAGGCAAGCAAACCATATCAGGCGTGTACATGTCGACTGCTACACTAGATACATACATATATACATACATACCTACACACCCATGCATACAACCATACTGCACTGATAAAGGTTTTATTTGATAAGAGAGATCTGAAGCAGCAGTTATTATCCCAATCTCATGTGCTCACCTTCCCACCGACCCCTTATCTTTCACTCACCCTCTCCTTTAATGTCCATCCCATATCTGTTCCTCTCATAAGTGTGTCTCCTGCCAATTTCCCCTCCATCTTTGCATTCTCTCATATTTTAGTTTACATTCCTTTCCTTATTTCCCATCCACGTTCTCCTTTATTAATCTCGAATCTTTAATTTGTCACCTGTGTATATTTTCAAGGTTTAGCTTCAGGTTAATTTCTCATACCTCCTTTCATATTCTTTATCGTCCCCAGGCCTTTGTTGTTTCATCTTCTCCATGTTCTTTTTTTTTTTTAATGCGAGAAAGAAGGAACCAAAGGCCTTGTTGGTCTTTGCATTTTTTCGTGTCCTTATTTTCGTGCTTCTCTTTCATCTGGGTTTTATTTTTCCCCAAACTTTATTTCCACACCATATCTTCTATCTTAGCTGTGTATTATATCTTGCTATTTCCCGTCCCCACCCCGGAGGGGCTTGGGGACGGGTATTATTTTCACTCGGTTTGTCAGTCTGTTTGTCTATGTGTCAGTCTGTCTGTTAACAATTTTACGCGAAAACTACTGGTGCGATTTTGACTGAAATTACAGGGATGATGGGCTATTACCTTCTGGTCACCTGATTAAATTCTGGGCCAAATTGGACCAAGGCCCAGGCTGTAACCCCCTCCCCCCCCAAGGAAAAAAATCTTTTTCGCCATAATTCCTTTCAAATTCGTCATATCGACTTGAAACCTAAACCTAAAGGTGCAACTTTAACATTTGCATCCTATAACATGCCTCATTACATTAGTGGGGTCACCTCCCCCCCTCAGTGAGCGGTAGGGGGGTAATGTCAGGTGGGTCGGGCCTAAAATTTCAGATGGACATAAAATCGTCAGTTTTCACCCGATTTACTCCAAACTTGATATGTGACATCTTTGGCTGGGTATCCTGTTGTGTTTTTACGTCAGCACTAAAATGGCGGCCGGAGACGGGTTTGCTGTACCTTGGCACCGCTTCTTGTTATCTTCTGTGTTGGTATCTCTCTGATCATTATCTTCAATTTTTTTTCCTCCCATCTGTTTTCTCTCTTTCCTCGCCGTCTTTCGTCTCCTTTTCCTGTATTATTCTTATTTTCCTTTTTATTCAGTATGTGTTCTCGTATCTGTTTTCTCACTCCTATTTTCATGTTCTTTTATCTGTATATTATTATTATTATTATTTCATCCTCATTTATCATACTTCTGTTACCTCTCTGATCTTTGTCCTAATTCTCTTTTCCCTATCGTTATTTTCTCTCCCTACTTCTTCTCTAGTCCTGCTTTTCTGGGATATTTTTGTGTTTTTGATCTGTGCCTCCAACATCTATTTTTCCTCGCAGCTTGATCATCTTTCCTGTCACAGTCTTGCCACATATTTATATTTGATGTGGTCTCCTCTCTTCACATTCTTTCCAGTCGCTTATAGATGGGTTTGTTTCTCTCCTGTTTATTTCCTCTGCATCATACTCATTATCTTCTCTTTTCTCTTCAGTTCCTCCATCTTCATGTTCTCACCATTGATTTTTCTGTAGCTGTATTTTTCTGTCTATATCTGTATTTAATTTGATGTACCATGCAACGAGTATGACTAGAAATCACAGAAAAATAAATATCTTTGATCTTTACTGTTACACATACAGGACCATGCATACGTACAAAAAGGCGTTAATAAAAAGGTGAGGGTGTACCTAAGGGCTCGTCCACACATGTGCTCGAACTAGTGTTGGCAACATGTAAGCAACACAGTAACGAACACGCTGCAAACATGTTCGGAGCAGCAGCAGCCAGATCATGCTGGCAACATCATGATGCAGTCTCAGCTGCCTGGTATGGACACTCTTGTCCCATCGCCTCTGCTGCCAGTGTTCGAGGCTGCACTGAAACATGTTTGCATACATCTGTCCAAATACTACTACATACATGTATCCAAACATGTTGCCAGCTTGTTGGCAACACATATTCGAGTACACGTGTGGACGCGCCCTAAGAGAAGTCCCCAAATTGCTGCAAAACAAACAGTAATGGATTTTTGTAACTGTTTCCCGTCTCCGTTATCGCTTTTCCTCCCGTTTACCTCAAGTGTTGTACACCATCTGTGTTCTTGCTCCGTATATTCTCATGGCCTTGTTTCGTCCGTCATCCGTCTCCCTCCCCCCTCCTCTGTCTCTGTCTGTCTGTCTCTCACTCTCTCTCTCTCTCTCTCTCTCTCTCCCCAGCAGTTACCGTCATATTTATCCCTTTTCACTTCTTGTTCGCTTCTCTAGTCGCCTTACATTTAATCATCGTCTTTCCGTTGTGAATGCCAGGAGAGAGAGAGAGAGAGAGAGAGAGAGAGAGAGAGAGAGAGAGAGCCTAATGGTGCAAGATGAAGTAATGAGCGGGGAGAAAGATGTTGGAGAGAAGAGGGGGGACGGGAGGGGAGGGGAAGGTAGGGAAGGTAGTGCTACAAGGGATCAGGGGAGGGAAGGAACAGGGAAGGGGAGGACTGGGGAGAAGGGAAGGAGCAGAGGGAAGGGGAGGAGAGTGGAGAGAAGGAAAGGAATGGGGCAGTGAAAAGAATTAGGAGGGGAGGAAAGAGGAGGGAAGGGAAAGAGAGGAGGGGAGGGGAGGGAGGTAAATAAGTTAGCGATGAAGGAGTGAGAATGGGGTCAATGGCTGAGTAATGAAGGACGGAGGGGAGGGGAAGGGAAGGGAAGGGAGGGGAAGGGAAATAAAGGGTGGAGAGATGAGAGAGACGAGGCAGTGAGAGGAAGACAGGAAGGTTGGGAGGGAGGGGGCGAAGGGTAGGGAGAGGTGAAAAGAGGGAGGGAGAGGAGGGAAGTGAGGGAGGGTGATGTATGGAATAGGGAGGGGGAAGAAAGACAGGGAGTAATGGAAATGGAAAGGAAGAAAAGGGAGCAGTGATGGAGGAGAGGCAGGGAGGGGAAAGGGCATAGGGGAAGGGTAAAAGGGAAGTGAGCAAAATGATGAGAGAGAGAGAGAGAGAGAGAGAGAGAGAGAGAGGGTTAATGTAGCACTTCATACTCTGGCTTTTGTCACTGTCTTTTCACTGCTTCGCCTCCCTTCCTGTCGTTTCTTTTCTCTCCCATTCACCTCTCCTCTTATTCTCTCCCTCATTCCTTTCTTCGTTCACCTGCTTACACCTTTTATTTTGTTATTCTGTTCAGTTTCGTCCCTAAAATCTTCGTCTTTTCAACCTTCTTTTCTTACTCCGTTAATTTTTCTCCTTAATCTTTCCTGCTTTTTCCCCATCAGCCTATCCCTTGTTTTTGTTTTCATTTATTCTTTTTTCACCCTCTCCTTTCCCCTGTCTCTCTCTCTCTCTCTCTCTCTCTCTGTATACAGTATATACACTAGTCATTTAATCTTTTTATCTATCCATGGATCTGTCTATCTGTATGTTTCTACCTCTACATTTAAATAGCAGGAATATATACAGTATATATATATATATATGTTATAGGTAGAGCAGCATGGGCGTGGGGAAGGTGTAGATTTTTCTTAAAGGAGAATAAGGACAAAAACAAGAAAACCAGGAGAGTAACACTCGCCGCTCTCACTTGTCTGCCTTCTTACATAGCCCAGCTCCTGAAAGTATACGTGCATAGTCTAGTGTGTACATTCTGAGACCAGCGATGATAGGTATTGGGATGTGCCAGTTGTTCCGGCCGCATGTAGGCAACCCTGTACTCTTTCTGAGTTGCCAGCGTTTATGTATGGAAATATATTTTGTCCTACCCATTCCACACGTTTGTAATTACACAAATATCTATATAAAAGCACCCACATATTGACCAACCCTCCCGACATGTCACAAGTTGAAAGTATCTCTTCGGTCGTCGATCACACACTTCACCGATACTTTCTGGAGATAGTGTACAAATTAAAATATTTACACGACGTTAGATAACCGATAACCCCCTTGGTGTTTACAGTTAAAGGTCAGTTAAAGAAACAAAGTCGTGCATGAAAGTCTTGGTTCAGCAGCAAGTATATGTCATTGTAAATCATTTGTACGTAAATGCTGTATTCCAGTACGGTTGGGAAGCTTATTATCACCTCTTCCTTACCGATTTATTTGTGATTTTGCTCCTTTACTGTATTCTTGGGTGTAATTCATGAAATCTATGTCGATATTGGAAAGGCAAAAGAAGCAAACCAGGGGATATTAATGAATAATTTGGAAACTAAATCGTTAAGGAAAAGGTGTTAGGGAGCCTCCTTACCCGAGGAGAATATAGGCTTTAGAGTTAAAGGTTGCAGAGAATATATTGCCTTCGACTTAGTTTGTCTTTTTTTGTTTTTTTCAGATAGCTTAATAAAATCTGTACCTATGTTTTTAGTTATTATGAGGAAGGGTAATTATACCTCTTTATTATGGCCGATATGATTACTTATAGAAATTATACTTTTAACTGTTAAGAGATATTGAAGAATAGTTATTTTATCAGTTCCTTGCGTTAGGGGTTATATAATACAGCTGTTAATATTTAGCTTTGCATTATGTGCTGGGTATTATTATAGTGAAGGAGAGAGGAGGGAGGCGCAGTGCTCCTCTCCACCTTAACTACCTTCATCTGGGGAGTAACGAGGTGGTTCAGGGGTGAGGGGGTCATTAGCAGCTTAACAAGGGGAGGGCAGGGCGATGGATAGATATAGGAGTAGATAGGTGGATAGTGGATAGATACAGATAAGAGGGTGGTGGATGAGAGCAGTACATGACTGGGCGTTTGATAGATGGATAGATGAATGGATGATTGAGAAACGTTGTCAAGTAGGTGAGTCGTTGCTAGACAACTGAGGGAATGGTTGATAGACAGATGAATTGATGACAGGTAGACATAGATTAGTTAGTGGAATATTACACCCGCCAGAGAGGTTATGTTTTTGCCGGCGTTTGTTTGTTTGCTTGTTATCTCCGCCAAGAAGGTTATGTTTTTGCCGGCGTTGGTTTGTTTGTCTGTCTGTCTGTCTCTGTTAGCAGGATCACTCAAAATGTTATGAACGGATTTTGATGAAAGTATGCTGTAGGGTGCGCCAGGTGGATGTCAGCATAGGTAAAGATTGTTTATTTTTCTGGAACAGTCTTGCGGGCTTCTGGCCTTTGGTTCTTTCTTCGTTGCATTAAAAAAATAAGTTATGTAACCTGAAGTGTGTTTGTTTTAGTACTACCTGTACTTACCATCGCTGCTATTAAAGTTCCTTCCGGCATTTCAAGTTGTGCAGTCTGTTGCTTTCACGTAATTTCTTATACAATACTGCAGGTTGCTGGAGGGTGGCGGAGAGTAATTTGCTGCCCTATTCTTAACTATCTGATACATGGGAGCAAGTCTTCCGATTAAAATTAAGGGCGGACTTTCTAGACAAGACCTAAACGTGTGTGTGACTGTGTGGTTAGTGTATCTATGACGCTGTGTAACTGTAACTCACCTTTTTCATCCCTCCTTCCTCCTCAATCTCCCTCCCTATTTCCTCCTGTCTCTCTCTACCCACTTTGTCTTCCTCCCTGCTTCCTCGTATACCTCCCCCCCCCTCTTACCCCTCTCTCTCTCTCTCTCTCTCTCTCCCCTCGTTCCTCTCACTCCATTGACTCTCCCTCTGGTTGAACCCTTCTCATTTTTCTTCTCTCTCTCTCCCTTTTCATCCCTCCTGTTTCTTACCCCCTCCATATATTGCACTCTCTCAGTTTATTCCCTACTTTTATCCCTCCCCCGCGTCTCTGTCTCTCTCTCTCCCTCCTCTCCTTCCCCCCCTCCTCCTCCTCCTCCTCCTCCTCCTCCTCCTCCTCTTTTCCTTTTTCAGTTTCATTCCTCATCTCCCTCTCCCATTGCTCTCATCTTTCCTCCATTTCCTCCGTCTTCTACTTCGCTATCTTCTTCATCTCCGTCTTCTGCTTCTCTCCTTTCCTCCTTCTTCCTCCTCCTCCTCACTCCTGTCTCTCTCTCTCCTCTAACACTCTCTCCCCCTCCCCCTCTCCTCCTTCTTCTCCATCTCTCCCTTCCTCCTCCTCCTCCTTCTCCCCCTTCCTCCCCCTCCCCCTCTCCCTTCCCCTTCCCCTTCCCCTGCCTGTATCCCTCCCCCTGTCCTCCTCCTTCTCCCCCTTCGTCCTCCTCCTCCTCCTCCTTCTCTCTCTCTCTCTCTCTCTCTCTCTCTCTCTCTCTCTCTCTCTCTCTCTCTCCCCCCCCCAAGATAATTGTCCACAGTTTGTTCCACTCGTTTCAAGTCACTATTAGCTCGATCCGTGAGAGAGAGAGAGAGAGAGAGAGAGAGAGAGAGAGAGAGAGAGAGAGAGAGAGAGACTAAGAATAATATATAACTAAAGTGTGACAGAGAAAGGAAGGAGAAGAGAGGAATGAGAGAAATTCGAATAAAGAATGAATGAGAAGGTGAGGAATGTTAAGGGTGGAAGAGAAGTAGGAAGAGAAGAGAAGAGGAGAGAAGAGAGAGAGAGAGAGAGAGAGAGAGAGTCAGACAGTTATCCTCACCTTGCTTAATAATGCGAGCGAATGAGGGATGAGGAAGCGGGAAGGAAGGAGAGAATGAGAGAAGGGATGGTAGTGAGGGAAGGAGGAAGAGGAAAGGAAAGTGGAAGGAGGAGAAAGAGTGGAGGTAAGCAGAGGAAGAAGCACAAGGAAATATAAGGTAATGGATGAGAAATGGAGAGAAAAAAGATGTGGGTGCGAAGAAGCGGAAGAGGGAAAAGGAGAGAGTGGAGAAAAAGTAATGATGAAGGAGGGAAGAAGGAAGTAAAATGGAAAGGGAGGTTGAAGAGGGAGAAGAGATGATTAGGAAAGGGAGATGAGAAAGAGATGTAAGGAAAGCGAAAGAGGATGGAATGAAAAGCGACAGATGTGATAGGAAATGGGAAGAGAGACAACGGTTGATAAAGTGAGGGAAGGAAGAAGAGAAAGTAGAGATAAGAGGAAGAGAAAAGGAGTAGAGAGAGGGGGAAAAACGGAAGGAGGAGGGAGAGGAAAAGGGGAATGAAAAAAGAGAGAAAGACGAGAAGGTACTGAAAGAGAAGACGTAAGTGAAGAACAGGGAAAAGAGAAGCAAGAGTGAAAGGAAATGAGAGAGAGAGAGAAACTTCACCAAGAGCCCACGAATCACAGGCCTCCTTTCAAACCCTCTCGCTCTCACTGACACAACAACAACATGCTAGAACCAAGGCCACCAATAACAGCAACAGAAGCAAGGATGACGCAAGAATGATCAGCTTTGAAATCATTATTATCTTTCTTTCACTGGTGTTCAGGTATAATTTTTAAGCAAATTTCATCAGCTGTGTGTGTGTGTGTGTGTGTGTGTGTGTGTGTGTGTGTGTATAGAGTCATTTGGCTGCGAGATCTTCGGCCTCATCCCCTAGACTTTAATATAATGTGAGAAAACTGGCATCTTCAGGGCAAACTTGCTTCCATGTTCATATCCCCCCCTCGTTTTTTTTTTCTTTTAACCCCACAGTTTCTGAGAGAATATTAGACTGATCGATAGTGCCTCTCTTTATACGATATCAGGGGAGGGAGCTTTTCGGATCAACCCTTTCAACCCGTGGACGTAGTTTTGCTTTTCTGCCTCTCTTAGGGAAATTTTTACTATGCTTAGGAGAGAAGAGACTATATTGGGTTTTCAATACAAGCTATATTTTTCCTTACAGATTAGGAGGTTCCCCTATGTTGATGCAAGTCGACGGGAACAACAATAATAAGCTCTAAAATATTCTGTAAGAACAATAATAAGCTGTACAATGCACTATGGGAAAAATAATAAGCTCTAAAATACACTGTGGGAACAATAATTGGCTCTAAAATACACCGAGGAACAAGAATAAGCTCTAAAATACACTGTGGGAACAATAATAGGCTCTAAAATACACTATGGGAACAAGAATAAGCTCTAAAATACACTGTGGGAACAATAATAAGCTTTAAAATACACTGTGGGAACAATAAAAAGCTCTAAAATACACTATGGGATCAAGAATAAGCTCTAAAATACACTATGGGATCAAGAATAAGCTCTAAAATACACTATGGGAACGAGAATAAGCTCAGAAATACACTGTGAGAGCAAGAATGAGCTCTGAAATACACCATGGAATTCTGACAGCTCTAAAATACTGGGAAACAAGAATAAGTTCTAAAATACACTATGGGATCAAGAATAAACTAAAAAGAAAGAAAGAAAGAAAACACTGGGAATAAAAATAAACTCTCAGATACCGTATTGGATTAAGCCTAAGCTAAATAATACACAATGGGATTAAGACTTAAGCTTTAATATAGAACATTAGATTGATGGGGTTAATGTCTGTAACTGAGTATTTAGAAGGATTGAATAAATGATGAGTGAATGTGTGTACCGTACCATTGCACGATGCTCTCTTCATAGTCTGCCTCATTTGATGTTTTCCTTTAATTCTGGATCCAGTGATGGTTGTGATGATGATGATGATGATGATGATGATGATGATGATGATTTTTATTATTACTTGCTTAAACGGTCGATGTCAGAAGGCCAGAAGTGAGTTGTAACTCGGGAACCGGAGGCCTGATGGAACTGGGAATTGTTTCTTCAAGTTAGAGCATTTTAACGGTATCGTAGAGTAACAAAAATAGCACTGCCTGCGCCGGTTTTTGCTGTGTTACGGTAACTTCTGTGCCCACAAAGAATGTGATCCGCGTAAAGGCCGGCTTCGGCAGCCCTCGCTCAATGTCAAAAGGCCAAAAGTGAGCCATAACTCGAGAACCGGTGGCCCGATTGGACTGGATTTTGTTTTATCCCTGAAGTTGGAACAGTTTAACGTTACATTGCTCTCACAAAAATTGCGCTACAGTTTGCCGTTTTTGCTATATTACGATCACAAACAGAAAAACCAACAAACATACAGTTATATTATTGTTTGTTGTTGATAATATGAAAATGTAACTGAAGGTCGCTTGCGGAAGAAAGAAGTGAATGAAAGAAGCATGGAAGGAAGGAAAGAAAGGTGAGGAAGAAGGAAACGGAAGAGAAGAATAAGATTATGGAAAAAAGGATGGAAGAGGGATGTGAGAGACAGTGGGTGGAAATGAAAGTGTAGATGGATGCAAGGAAGGAAGACCTGGAGAAAGGAGAATAGAAAAAGAATAAAGAGCCTCTGAGTATACCTGCTTTGTGTCAGCTGTGATTTTTTGTTTTAATTGAAGCTGTTTGTTAGTAACTTTTGCCAACCCACCTGATATCCTGTCTGTCTGTCTGTCTGTCTGTCTTTCTGTCTGTCTGTCTCTGTCTCTCTTCTCTCTCTCTCTCTCTCTCTCTCTCTCTCTCTCTCTCTCTCTCTCCTTCCGTCCTTTCCACCATCCTCCCCCCATCCTTTGGCCCTACCCGCCTTCTACCCATCCGTTCTTCACTCCTTTCTTCCTTCCTTCAGTCCTTCCCTCCTTCCATCCTTCCTTCAGTCAGTTTCTTATCGATCCAGCCATCTTTTCTTTTGTCTCCCTTCCATCCATCTACACATCCTTATTCTCTTTCTCCCTTGTGTCCTCCATTCTGTCCATCCGTCTCACCTTCTTTCCTTCCTTCCATACTTCCTTCAGTTCTTCCATTCCTCCATCCATCCATTCTTCCTTCGGTTCTTCCAGCCTTCCTTCCCGATCCTCCTCCCTTACCTTCTTTCCTTCCTTCCATACTTCCTTCAGTTCTTCCATTCCTCCGTCCATCCATTCTTCCTTCAGTTCTTCCATCCTTCCTTCCCGATCCACCTCCCACGCCTCACTTCTTGTTCTCTCCCATTTTTTACTCCCTCCTCCCCCCCTCGTCCCCCCAATGGAAGCGCCCCAACCTTACTTTTCCAGGAGCTTAGGAGGAATTATGGGGCTCCCGGCACAAAGGATGGGGGGCAGAGAGAGAGAGAGAGAGAGAGAGAGAGGGGAGGGGAGGTGAGTGGGAGGAACAGTAGAGAAATGGAAGGAGATTGAGGGATGGGTGGAAGGGACAGGGAGAGAACGTTGTAGGAAAGAAGAGAAGCAGAGGGAGAGAGGCAGAGCAGAGAGTAGGGGGGGGGTAAACGAAGAGATTTGGGAGGAGAGAAAGGAAAGAAGTTTAAAGGGTGGAAATTGGACAAAAATATGGAGAGACTTAAGTGGGAAAGAGACATAAGGAAGGATGCCAGGGAGGAAAAAAGTGAGGAAGAGTGACATGAAGAGAGGGAGAAGAAGGAAGTTTGTGGAGGGAGGAGAAGCAAGATGACAAAGGTGGCGTGCAGGAGTTTGAAGTAGAAAAGAGAAGAAGGAAAAAGGGGGCATGTAAGGAAGTGTCCAAGAACAGAGATATAAAAGAGTAAGAAAAAGATATAAAATTACGTATTTTGTTTTGCAACTATGTATTCAGACGCGCGGTACATAGCATAAAGAATATAACGAGGCATCAGAAGACTCACACACACACACACACACACACACACACACACACACACACACACACACACACACACACACACACACACACACACACACACACACACACACACACACATCAGATACGGTCATTTAGTGTATCATCAATATTGCAAGATAATGAAAACGGGATGGAGGGGAAGAATTAAGCTCAGATGAGAGAGAGAGAGAGAGAGAGAGAGAGAGAGAGAGTCATTTACGGGGTAGGGACTAGAAGCCAGCAGGAAGAGAAGAGGTTACGAGGGAAGAGAGAGGAATTAACCAATATTGCTCCTATCACTTTCCTAACCCCTTCATGCTGAGAACGTCTTTTAATATGAATAACATCGTCCGGCGTTAGACTAAAAGTAAATAAATGTCCTCAGGCTGAAGAGGTTTGTAGGGCAGGGAGAAGGTGAACGTGACTTCTGTTAATTAGTCCTCTTAATTCCTTGATATTTCTCTCTCTGTCTCACACACACACACACACACACACACACACACACACACACACACACACACACACACACACACACACACACACACACACACACACACACACACACACACACACACACACACACACACACACACACACACACACACACCTGTTTTCCTCTCTCTCTCTCTCTCTCTCTCACCTGTTAATGAAAGGAGGTCAGATTTACACCTGTTTTAAATTAAGCGTCGAGTAGTTTATGTTCCATTCCCTCGACTCCATTTTGTTCCTCATTAACCCCTTCAGTACGGTGATTCATTGCTTATTTTGCTTTAATTTCCAGGCTTTTGAGAGAGAGAGAGAGAGAGAGAGAGAGAGAATGTGTGTGTGTGTGTGTGTGTGTGTGTGTGTGCATAAATAGATTACACATGTACCGTAATTTACTGGATGCATAAGCCAAAGCATGAACTCTACATTCTCTAAAGTTAACCTAAACTTAAACGAATATATAGCCACGAAATAATAGTAATAGTAATAATAATAATAATAATAATAATAATAACAGTAGTAGTAGTAGTAGTAGTAATTGTAATAACAGTAATATTAAAAGTGGGAGTCATGAATATGCACATTAAGGCTAGCAGGAAAGTTGATTTAAGTTACACATGTCATAGAATCGCTCATATATTCATCAGGGTCTGTATAAGCCTTAGATATATTACTACAGAAAATAAATTGTCTGAAGTCATGGGTCGCTGAGGTCGCTTCATATCCATCGTGGAAAAAAAAAATCTTGGAAAAATATGGTATAGGTTTTATTTGTAGGTTAGAGAGGTAGATGTATAGGGAGGTAGATAACACACACACACACACACACACACACACACACACACACACACACACACACACACACAATGATTTTGAGCGCAGAATATACAGCAAGTGGTGGTGGATTTCAGTCTGAGGAAAATAAACCTTGGGCTTCCTCGTCGTGCCAGGTGGAGCTTCCGTGTTGCCCATTAATAGGTGCACAGAAACGCACCATTATTATATTACTGAGAATTACTGTGGCCTGCTCTTTCCATTTTTATCGAATTTATCAGTAATTAGTTTAGTTAGTGTAGTTAGTCCATCTGGAATTAGTGCCATCTTCAGATTTTCAGCTCACGACGAAACTCACGCGATGGTTAAGAATGGGATTGGAGGCTTTTTGCAGTTAGAGTAAAAACTCCATAAAGATTGAATGTCTTTTTGCAAAACTATGGGTAAGTCATTCCCAACCAAACGCTGATGACAAAGCAGGGAGTGGAACGAAGTCCTTTGTATGAAAACGTATGCTTGCTCAGAAGGAATTATTAAAGCCGGAAATATATAGCATAATGCTTAGTACCAAGTGCAAGGCTACTCAGACACCCCGTTCTGTAAGGGAACACATCATGATCATCATTAACATTATTATCATCATCGCTATATTCCACATTATGATCATGACCCCCCCCCCTCCCACCTCAAAGGCTTATCATGACTCCCCTCCCCCCCACCTCAAAGGCTTATCATGACTCCCTTTCCCCCCACCTCAAAGGCTAAGGATGAACTAGGGTCCAGAAACAAAGAGAAAGCATGACACAGAGACAACTAACATTATCATCCCCTGTGAAAATGACCAGCCACTGATTCACACATACGAGTAATTCAGTGCCCCGTAATCCTGGCTCCGCCTCACAAGGTTACCTCACTGCACATATTTTTACACTCGTGCTTGCGAAGAAAAGGCAAGTAATTTTTTTTTTCCCTCGACTAACGCATGTATGCTTGTGTGTGTGTGTGTGTGTGTGTGTGTGTGTGTGTGTGTGTGTGTGTGTGTGTGTGTGTGTGTTTAGAACAGTAGGCTAAAGGTCAAGGTCACAGGGTAGGTCAAAATTAGACCATAGCAAGGTCAGTTTCAGCATTTTTTATCCAGTTTAGACCAAACGTGGTGGAAGGATTAGAGGTAAGGTAAGGCAACAGCGAACGAATTCGATCATGTGAACAACTGTTAAAAAAAAGTTATGTTGTAGCGTAGGGTATAACGGTACTAACTCTCAGATCTGAAATGCTCGAGTCCAAAGGGTTTTTCGGAAAATGGAATATTTTTTAAAGTGGAATCATAATGATAGTTATGAGAAAACCGTGTAAAAAAATAGCCTACAGTACCATGAATAGTCAATACAATTATTTACTACTTTGTATTTGTAATATATCATGTGTTGTTAAACATGTCCACCGGTAAACTTTGTCTTCATATGGGTATTGATTGTGTGAGGACAGATGATGTCATTACCCTCCTACTGCTTGAAAAAAAATAGTTTGGAAAGTGGAAGTTTTTGGAAAGTGGATGTTCGGATTTGGGAGGTCGTGCAGTATTACATTATCACTAGTAACGTATCCTTGGTACCTCTGTGTTTAATAATGACGATAGTCTTTTCGAACTATAGTCATCTTGAATGCTAAACTAACAGTCAACTCGGCAGCTGGAAGTAGTTATAGTTATTCTTTACTGGAGGTCATTCTGATGCACCTTCTTTCGTAATTGATATTGAATGAATCCTTCGAAATCATAGGAAATTCAGGGTGGAATGAGATCGTGATATGCAGTACTGTTCGGTGAAGTAATGATATAGTTTTTTTTATGCAAGGAAGAATGAACCAAAGACCAGAAGCTCGCAAGATTATTCCAGGAAAAAACAAAAACAAGATGATAGAGAGCCAAATTCAAGATCCGTTCATTTCGAGATGCCTGGACACACTGCGTTTGAAAGACTGGAGGTCATAGGCAGTAGAAAATACAGACAGAGGAAGACAGCTCCGGAGTTGACCTGTTGTGGAGATATTTTACATATGTACCCAGCAGATAAATAATTATCAGTGTTCTGCTGTGGTCCATTCATGTGTTGTGTCGATTATCACACACGCCATCTACACCAGGTACAGTGACCCCATCTGTGAGTCAATGAGGGTGTGGGAAGGGTGCGTCAGTGAGGGTGTGGGAAGGGTGCGTCAGTGAGGGTGTGGGAAGGGTGCGTCAGTGAGGGTGTGGGGAGGGTGCGTCAGTGAGGGTGTGGGAAGGGTGAGTCAGTGAGGGTGTGGGAAGGGTGAGTAAATGAGGGTGTAGGAAGGGTGAGTCAGTGAGGGTGTGGGAAGGGTGAGTCAGTGAGGGTGTGGGAAGGGTGAGTCAGGGAGTAGGAAGGGTGAGTTGTGAGGGTGTGGGAAGGGTGAGTCAGGGAGTAGGAAGGGTGAGTTGTGAGGGTGTGGGAAGGGTGCGTCACTTTGTCAGTGAGGGTGTGGCAAGGGTTCCTACTGTCCTTGTATCAGTAACGTGTAAAACAATCTACTGTCGCAAATAAAAAGAAAATTACACTTCTGTGGGGAAAACATTTGTTACACTAATACCAGTCTCTCTCTGTCTCTGTCTCGCTGTCTCTGTCTCTGTCTCTCTCTCTCTCTCTCTCTCTCTCTCTCTCTCTCTCTCTCTCTCATTTACTCTGACGGCGCACAACTGCCATCTCACCATCCTGAATGCTGAGTAGTAGCAAAATATTAGCATTAGAATATGATACGAGTCACCATGAAGTGCTACTAAATGGAGGTATGGCTGTAGCATCCTTTTCTGTTACGAAGCTACGTGAAATAGGTTGCAAAAGGAAGAATATTTGCACAAGATTAAGATGGTGGAACGGTAAATATCCATCACGTGGGGAAGTCGCTTTTATAATACACATGTTGTATAGCCAGCCATTCCTTTGACTGCACACTTACCAGAAAAAAATGTGCAATTTCTATCCCATATTATTATATAATGTTCAGTCATACCTTGCATTTTCATTATTTGCCCAACTTTGAAACTGTTGTAAACCTTTCACACCCCATCCCCCAACCCACAACTCACACTACACTATAGCGCATTTGTTCCTACGATCCCCAACCCATTTCAGCTCATTTGATGACTAAGTGCAGTGAGAGTGCAAAATTAGTATAAATGAACGCAAACACCAGCGGGCGTGTCAGTCCTTTCGATGCTGTTTGTTATAAGGTAGGCTATAACTAGGGAGTCAAAGACAAGGATAGAAAAGGAGGAAGGCTGCCCACCGACCAAACATTCCAGTCGCAGCAACCAAACCGTCTTGGTCCTCCCTGAGCACCCGTCACTTCTTCCTGTCTTCATTCATTTCAGTACGCCACCATGCACAAACGTTAACAGAACTCATTATGTAGTGTTCTAAAGCCTCATTCATAGCGGAGCATCATATGATCGTATGAGAAATTATTTTGAATATTTCCTTTTTCACCTTTTCTTTTTTATGTTCTTCACTCCACCTACTCTCTCTCTCTCTCTCTCTCTCTCTCTCTATACTGAATAGACTTCGGGTACGTCGCACACCCCTGTCTCACTCCAACGTTTACCCACTCAGATATGAATTTTGGTTCATCTGTATTTGGAAGGGACAACTTCGATAGCTTTCAGCATTAAGTTTTTCTTTCTACAAAACAAGCAGGCAAATAAACATGCTTCACTGCCATCATAGACACACAGACGGAGGAGGGGAACTGGGAGAGAAGAGCATAAATATAAAGTTAGTACGAGTCAGAAACTATGTAGGCTATACAATAAAAAGAATAAAAATGAACGCTACAAAAATTCCAGAGGCTAGTGACATTTCAGCTCGTTCTTGCTGCATCACAGTATTTTTCCCTTATAAAAAGACCTCTCATTCTGAAAGGGTAACTAACCGTTTCATTTCGAAATTCTCTCCTGAACCGAATAAAATCGTCAGGACACGGCTCTGAACCTAGAGGAGAGAGAGAGAGAGAGAGAGAGAGAGAGAGAGAGAGAGAGAGAGAGGGTGGAAGGGGGAAGGGAGAGGAGGAGGCCCAGGAGGAGGGAAAGAGGGAGGGGAAGGGAGAGTTGGGGTGGTGGGAGGGGGAAGATACCGTTCCAACTCTACGATTTACCAGGTTATAACATGGACGATATATTAATTCACTGATTGGCAAACACACTTTACTTATCTATTTATTTTTATTATTAATTATTTTGACTGGTGAAATGGCCAACTCATGACATCATAAAAAATAAAGGCGAATTTTTTTTGGTGGTATAAATAGTTTCCTTGCCAATTACATCACGGTAAAAGAAACTGTAATTGGTTGATGGCTTTACCGGCTCATGACGTCACAAAAATGAACCGGTCTGATTGGCTGACCATTTTTTAGCGTCCATGGGGAGGGGGGGGGGGAGGAACCAAGAGGAAAAATAAAGGAAACTGAAAAAATAGATGAGAAAAGGGAAAAATATAGGTAAAGGGAGAAAACAGATGGAAACGTAAACATGAAGGATAATGGAAAATATAAATGAAGAAGGGAAAAATTAAAGGAAAGGGAAGAATAAGGGAAAAAACAAAGGGAAAAGAAATAATAAAGAAATAAAGGGAAAATAAAGGAAATGGAAAACAAAGGAAAAAGAAAATATTAAAGAAGAAAGGGGAAAATAAAGGAAAAAAAAGAAAACTAACGGAAGAGAAATGTAAAGGAAAAAAGGAAACATTAAAGGAAAAGGGAGAAATAAATGACAAAGGGATAAAAAAGGAAAGGGAACAATAAAGGGAAAAGAATAAAGGAAAAGGAGTAAAGTAAGGAACCAAGAAATGTGGTAAAGGAGACTGCCGGCCAGCCATTAAGGAAGCTGGGGTAAACACGACTTCTTTTTTTGTCTTTTTTCTTCTTCCTTTGCCTTCTTGGTGGAGGGAAGGAGGAAGGAAGGGAAGATGAATGAGGGGACGCTGGGGGGCTAGGGTGAGAAGGAAGGGGTTGGAGGAGAAGAAAGGAGAGTAGAGGAAGGAGAAGGGAGTGGAGAAGAGAGGAAGATGAGGAGAGGGTGAAAGAAGGGTGGAGAGAAGAGAGGAGGAGAGTAGAAGGAGGAAAGAAGAGAGAGGAGATGGTGAGAAGAAGGAAAAGAGAAGAGGACAGACGAGGAGAGACGGGAGAGAAGAGACGAGGAAAGGAGGAGAGGAGAGAGTAGCAAAGGGAAGAGAAAAGAGGAGACGATTAGAGGTAAACAGAAGAGAATGGAGGAGAGGAGAGACGAGATGAGAGTACAAAGGAGTATAGAGGAAAGCAATCACCAGTAAGCCTATTGATCCTTCCATGGCTCTTCGTTATAGGGTAGGTTATAACGATCCTAACTGTTCTGAGGCAAAGACAGAGATAGCAGAGCAGGAAGGCTCGAGGAAAGGCGAGATGAGAGGAGGGGAGAGGAGAAAATAGGCGAGGAAAAGATGTGAAGAGAAAGGAGGAGATAGGAGTGAAGGGAATAAGAGTAAAGAAGGCGGTAGGAAAAGAGTGAAGGGAATGGTAATAAAGAAAGGAGAATATAGAAAAGGAGTGAAAGGAAAAAGAAAATAGGGGAAAAAGATGGTGAAAAAGAATAGAGGGAGGAAAGAGAGGAAAAGGATGGAGAGAAGAGGATAGGGGTTGATAAGAAAGGAGGAGAGAGGAAAAGGGTGAGGAGGAGGAGAGGAGGAAAAGTGTATAGGAAAGGGGTGAAAGAAAGGAAAGAGGGAAAGACAGGAAAGGTATGAACAGTAGAGGATAGGGATTGAAAAGTAAGGAGGAGAGAAGAAGAAGATGGATAGGAGGGAAAAAAATAAGAGGAAAGGGGTGAAAAGAAAGGAAAGGAGGAAAGAGAGGAGTGAAGAGGAGGAGGAAGAGGGGAGGAGACTTGATGAAAAAAGAGGAAAACAGTACGAAGTTGAGGGGTGGAGATGTGACGAAAGGATGGAAGGGGGGGAGAAATAGAAACGAAAGTGAGATAATGGAGAGAGAGAGAGAGAGAGAACATAAGAACATAAGAAGAGAGGATAACTGCAGTAGGCCGGTTGGCCCATGCTAGGCAGCTCCTAGAAGAGTAACTGAACAACTAGAATGAGATAAGGATAGCAAAGAAGAAGGCTCTCTCCCGCCCTCCAAACCCTCCAGCCGAAGCCGGCAGGAAAAAGTCAGAAAGAACACCACGCAGTATGGAAAAACTGGCGTGGACATTTTACAGGAAAGTGTGAAAGGAGAATAGAGACTATCACAGTGTAACCTGAAAAGGAAAAATTATGAATTAGTATTGGTTATAAGATTTTCTTTATTCTATATCCACCCCTTATTAGTCATATGCTTATCTAGCCTATGCTTGAAACTCTCAATGGAAGAGGCAGCAACTACTTTACTAGGTAGCTTATTCCATTCGTCTACTACTCTATTACCAAACCAATTTCTACCTATTTCCTTACTGAAACGGAATTTTTCTAGTTTGAAACCATTATTTCTAGTTCTATCCTGTATGCTCACTTTAAGTACCTTGCTAGTATCTCCCTTATTTATACCCTTCATCCACTTAAACACCTCAAGTAAGTCTCCCCTCATTGAATGACACAGGGGCACGCACTGTAATTGGCCGCCCCTGTGGGTGCGGCAAAAAATGTAACACCACTAACGCAACTCAACTCACCGCTGTCTCAGCCTCATTTGGGGTGCTGGACTGCAGTTGGTGTTTTAAATTCGCTTGTCATGTCGTTCGCCGTCGTATTAATGTCACGGAGTGGTATAAAACTGAATAAAAATTCACCAGCCTCCACGCCAACGCCCACGCTGGAACTGAAATGGTTGTGGCGTGTGGCACCTCTGACACCCGGCTCGAGCGCTGATCGGCCGAAAAAATCATCCAGTGAGAAGTTATATAAACAGAGTGCTTCTTAAGCGTTGATTTTTCTTCCTCTTGGCATTAGTTCGTAAGGTTATTGTATTTTGATCACTACAGAGAAATATTAGGAAATTATACATTGTGTTTATCTATGTATAACATTTTAGTGTATACATATATTCTGTGATAACCATTCAACGTCCCCTTCCTAAATTTGTATAGAATTAAACTAATTCCCCCCCCCCCTCCCGTGAATCAGACTAGATTAATGGTCGTGAAAGCGTCTGTATATCCAAAAAGTGCAATGCACATCGTATCAATAACAGTAGAAAAGAATAGTGTGTGAACAAAATGCTCATCATGAAGATTCACAGAAAATTCGATGATTTTAATAAAAGATGGGGGGAAGATCAAGGGAGACAAATGAATGAACTATGCAAATTTTTTCCCTCCGGCCTCATTTACATGGATATGGAGGGATAGGAGGGGAGGAGGTGTGAGGGAGAGGCATGGAGGGAAGAGAAGAGAGAGTTAAGTCACCTGGCACCCTGCACAAGCTCTCTGTAAATTACCTTTGCAAATGCCAGGAAAAACTTACTTCTTCACTTCCTTAAAAAGTCTTCAGGGATATTTTGAGATCTTATTTCTCTGTATCATGGAAAAGGGGAAATGGAAGTGTGTGGTAATCATAGGGACATTTGTCTTAGTGTGGTGAGTTATGGAAAAAACAGAGGAATTCGTAGGAGAAGAACAAGGAGGTTTCAGGAAGGGAAGAGGCTGTGTAGATCAGATATTCAACCTCAGGTGTGTAGTGGAAATGTTTTTAGAGAAAGGAAAAAAGTTGTGTGCAGCCTTCATGGATTTGGAGAAAGCATAATGACAGTGTGGATAGGCAAGGAGTGTGGAAAATGTTGACAATATATGGAGTAAATAGGATGCTGTTCAATGCCGTGAAGAGTATGTATGAGGTCGCTATGACTGCAGTGCGTGTGGATGGTGAACTGAGTGAATTTATCTTTCTGAATGTTGGATTGAAACAGGGATGTGTCATGTTTCCATGGTTGTTCAGTTTTTATATGAATGGAGTAAAAAAAAAAAAAAGAGAGAGAGAGAGATACAAGGTAAAGCAGTGGAGGTTGGAGCCGCCCGAATGAGAGAGGGAAGCGTTTGGAAACTTCCTGTTCTGTTGTTTGCAGATGATACTGTATTGTTAAGTGAAGACGAAGGGGAACTGCAAGGCTTGGTGAATGAGTTTGGGAGAGTATGTTAGAAACGGAATATGAAGGTGATTGTAGGGAAGAGTAAAGTTGTGGTCTTCGAGAGAAATGAAGCCACTGAATGTACAGTGCAGCTGGATGGTGAGGAAACGGAAAGTATGAGTGCATTTAAGTCCTTGGGTAGTGTGATGAGTAAGGATGGAAGTTTGGAGGACGAAGTTCTTGAAAGGGTATAGCAGGGAAGAAAAGTTGGAGGTTCATTGAAAGCAGTATTAAGAATTAGGGAGGTGAGCATGGAAGTAAAAAGTTGCGGCATGACAATTTTGTGATCCCCATTCTAACACAAGGAAGCGAAGCTTGAACTTTGTTGAAAGGACACAAGTCAAGAGTGAAAGCAATGGAAATGAGTTATGGGAGAGGAGCATGTGGAGTTACATGGAGAGACTGACTGACAAATGAGGAAATGAAGGGGCGTTGTGGTGTGGATGTGATAGAAAACGTTAGAATACGTTGAGGTAGTTTGGCCATGTGGAGAGGATGGAGAGTGAGAGACTAACTAGGAGAGTATGAGTGAGGTGGAGGTGGGGCGAGGGAGGGGGAGACGGAGGATGAGATGGAAGGATGGAGTAGAGAGGTATATGAGAGAGGGAGTTGTAAGTTGGGGGAAAGGCAGCGAAATGGCAGGGGACAGGGCAACATGGAGGCGTTTTGTTTATGGCCGCCTCTTACGGGATTAAGGCATCTGGCTATAGATAGATAGATAGATAGATCATCTTACAGAAGTAATGAAATAGTTCCGAGTATTATTATATTACTGTTGAGTCAGCTCACTCGTTATGCCTGTGTGTTTTTCACGAAAATACTTAAACAACAGCTTACGACACAAAGAGATTTCAAAACACTTCAGTTTTTTTTTTCCGATTCAATAAACGATTAATTGGATGGATTTTAATGGTTTCTAGGAACTGTGTGTGTGTGTGTGTGTGTGTGTGTGTGTGTGTGTGTGTGTGTGTGTGTGTGTGTGCATTACCTCTGTGAAAGGTGACATGAATAGAGCTTTGGTTGGCAGGCTGCGGATCCAGTGAACGCCGTAATGGGCTGTTTTCTATGCCATATGGACCTGGACTGAAATATAATTAATAGAATGAAAAGTTCTGCGTGACTCGTAGTGTAACCCCATCAGTTTGGTTTACTCTTGTCATCTCCAAATGATTTTATTCTGTTACAGAGAGAGCTTTCGAAATGGAAGGGTTTTTAGGCCGTATTCCTGTCGATTGAGGAACTCTCCTAACACATGTTCCTAAGCGATTTATTTTGCTTATATCCCTTTACTGTCTTTGTTGTGTTATATATATATCCTTCCAACATCGCCACACACTGCATACATAACTCACAAAACGATATGAACCAGCCATATCCAAAAATAAATCGTTATGGAACAGATGTTAGGGAGCTTCCTTAACCGACGAGACTACGGGTCCTAGATGCAGCCTTTATTAACCCCATTATTACAAGACGTCACCCCTAAGTTGAGTAAAATTGTCTGGTAATGATAAAAATATTGCAAGAACTGTGTCATGGGATTGAAGGGGTTAAATAATAAAATACGTCCAGGTCAAGTTAGCAGCTCGTGTGGATTTACATTCACACTTGACCTTACGTGAACTTGATCTAGATATTTACCAACTTGCCGTGTATGAGTTTCTCTCTCTCTCTCTCTCTCTCTCTCTCTCTCTCTCTCTCTCTCTCTCTCTCTCTCTCTCTCCCCGACCAGCCATATAAGGAACAAAGCCTCAGGATACTGTCATGTGCAGCATCCCGTCTCCTATCCTCCCTTCTCTCCCACTCTGTCCCTGTTTTCCTCCTTCTCTCCCTGTCTCCTATCCTTTCTTCACCCGCCCCCCCCCCAACTCTCCTCCCATTCTCTCCCTGTTTCCCTCCTTCCCTTCCTCTCTCCTACCCTTTCTTACCTCACCATTACTCCCTCTTTCCTTCCTTTCCCCCCTCTCTATTTCCTTCCCTCTCCCTCTCGCTATTTCCATTCCTCTTCCCCTCCCTCCCATTTTTCCTTCTCCAGTTCCTCCTTCCTTCTCTCCCTCTCTCTTACTATTCCTTTGCCTCCCTCTCGCTTCCTCTCTAAAGTTTTTCTTCCCCCCCCCTCCCTTCTCTCTTCTTCAGTCTCAGTCTTTTACCTTTCTTTCACCCCTCCCACTCTCTCCCTCTTACCTTTAATTCTCTCCATCTGTCTCTCCTGTTTTCATCCTTCTCTCCCTCACTCTTCCCTTCTCCGCTGCCGCCCACCCTCTCTCTCTCTCTCTCTCTCTCTCTACCTTTCCTTCTCTCCCCCCCGTCTCCCCCCCTCTCTACCTTTCCTTCTTTCCTCCCCCGTCTCCCCCCCCCACACCATACACCTTCCCCCTTCCCCTCTCTGATCTGGGAACATTATAGTCTCATTTATTCACCATCGATCCTAAATGAGAAAGAAGCGATAGATTGTAGGATGAAAATGGAGGCTGAATGGGCGTAGGGGAGGAGGGGGAGGGATGAGAGGGGAGGAAGGAGGAGGGGGGAGGGAAGGCAAGGACACTTTGATAGAAGAGATGGGATGAAAGGGGAGAAGGGGTGGGCTAGGGAAGGAGTGAGGAGGGAAGGAAGGTGAGGGCTTGATAAAGGAAATGGGATGAGAAGGGAGAAAGGGTGGGGGAGGAAAGGAGGGGAGGGGGAGGAAGTTACAGAGAAAGGGGAGGAAAGGGGGAAGGAGAGTTCAGGATACCAGGCGAGGGAAGATGAGGGGGGAAAAGGGGTGGCAGGACAAAGATGAGGGGGGGAAAGGGGTGGCAGGACAAAGGTTAGGGTAATGGATTGGGAGATAATAAGGGTAAAGATGATAGACAGGGAGGGAAGAGAGGGTGGATGGGTGATTGACAAGGAGAGAGGGTGGATAGTTGATAGACAAGAGGGAAGAGAGGGTGGATGGATGATTGACAAAGAGGGACAGGGTGGATGGTTGATTGACAAGGAGGGAAAGAGGGTGGATGGTTGATTGACAAGGAGGGAGAGAGGGTGGATGGTTGATTGACAAGGAGGGAGAGAGGGTGGATGGTTGATTGACAAGAAGGGATACGAGGGCGGATGGTTGACTGACAAGGAGAGAAGACAGAGTGCATGATTGATAGACAAGCAGGAGAGAGAGAGTGGATGGTAGAGAAAGGAGATGAGGGTAGGACGAGGAGGCTAAGAAACACACACACACACACACACACACACACACACACACACACACACACACCTAACAGCGCCACCAAAGAGGTAATCTGACATTATTATTCTCTTGGAAACTTCCTCTTTCCTTACCCGCAGAGCCATAAGATGAAGGTAACACAGCTCAGTAGAACGCCCTCCACCACGCTCCACACACCCCAGTTCTTCAACCTCATGACTTATTCTTGTAGTTTGTTCTTGCTGCCACGAGACGATTTTATTAAGCGAAGGAGAGATGTTTCGAACTGAAGGAGTCATCTATAGCCTTCATAAATCCCTTTAGTGCACGAAGTCTCCTAAACTGAATCCAGTTATGAGGATGCAGCAGAAATGAATCAGAACGTCACCTGTACTCATTGGCTTTAGATTGTTAGTGTCTTAGCTCACCTTCCCTACCTCGCTTCCTCTCATACTCACATAACCAATCCACCTTCGTATTTTCCTGCCACGCCTCGTCATATCTTCCAAAGCATCCTTCCTATCTTCCCTCTTTCTTTCCCCTTTGTCTCCTTCTCTTCATATATACCGTACATAACTCTCCCTTCGAATCTCTCTCTTCCTCTCCCCCTTCCTCCCTCCCCTTTCTTTCCTCTCACATAACTTCTCGCAACTTTACTACGATTCTCTGTACATTCCTTCATTCTTCCTTGCTTCCCTCCATTCCGTCGTGCCTTTCGTCTCCCTCCCTCCACCCTTTGTAACAATTCTCTTACTTTTCCTCCATCTCTTATCCTTCCCCCGATCTTTCTCTATTTTTTTTTTCTTTGCTTCTCTCTCCCCCTCCCTCCACTTTTCTATTTTTCCCTCCCTCCAAACCATTATACCATTCTCCCTCCCTCCCTCCATACCTTCCCTCCCCTCCCTCGTTCCATACCATTTTCCCTCCCTTCCCTCCCCCTCCATACCATTTCCCTCCCACGCTCCCTCCTTGTCACTTAAGGGACAAATTCCATCTTTCATTCGCTCTTTTTCTCCGTCCTTGCCCACCCGCCACCCACTCCCCCTTACAACCTTCACTCCCCCTCCCTCCGTTCTCTCTCTCTCTCTCTCTCTCTCTCTCTCTCTCTCTCTCTCTCTCAGCACTTATGTCTTTTATTTCTTTTGTACTTCCTAGAAAATTCAAGCATTTTTTTTCCTTTCCACTTGTGTTCCAGAGTCGCTTATTCTCCTTTTTTTTTTTTTTTTTCATTATTTCACTTTTTTCGTACGCATTTCATTGCATCTGAGCCAACCAAAGTCATGCCAGTTTCCATTCTCATCATTTTTTTTTTATTCCCCTTTAGTGTGTCACCTGTCTTTCATTCCAGTTCGTCCCATTTTCTCTCCTCTGTACATGTGTTGCCCACTGTCATCTCCTTTATTATGAACATGTATTTTTGATGATATTATTGCCATCTAGAGACAGCTTTATTCGTCGTAGATAAGATTTTATTTTTTCCAACTGGCGAGGTTAAACGTAGCTTTCTTTTCTCCTTATTACCAGAGGCTTTCCTTAAAAGTGAGTAAAGTACTCGGGTGGAGGCAAGATAGGCGCCGTACAGAAGGGATTGGAATTATGTTTGATTGGAGCGTGTCCCTCATATATTGGTGTGTGTGTGTGTGTGTGTGTGTGTGTGTGTGTGTGTGTGAGAGAGAGAGAGAGAGAGAGAGAGAGAGAGAGAGAGATGCTGAGATGCTGCGTTTAACATGTGCATCATCTCAGTCATTCAGAATGCTTAGTATAGCTACGTAAAGGTAAACATTGGAGATTAACAGTAACGGGGATGTTATTGGTAATGATATGAAAATAATCGGCAAATAACGAAAACAGAAATAAAAGACACCATCAACAAAATCATCTCCTGGCGTAATCCTCATCACAATCAATAATCACCATCATCACAACCACAACCACTACCATTTTTATCATCACCACAATTTACCATCCCTACCAAATCCATCACAACCACAATCACCACCACAACAACAACCACCATCACAACGACTGTCACAACTATTACCAACATCACAACCCCAACCACCACCAACATTGCCATCAAAATTTCCCACCACCCCAACTCACCACCGCCACCACAACCACCACCACAATCACCACCACTACCACAACCACCACCATCTACCACAGTCCCAAATGTACCCTGGGGAGTAACTTGTGCTTCGTCCTAATGTTCAGTCTTTCAAAAATGCCTTCACATTTTTCCACCTCCATATTTTTCATTTACCTGTGTTCTGTTTTCCCCGGAGGGCATTTCTTTTTTTTTATTTTTTCCTGTGTGTGTGTGTGTGTGTGTGTGTGTGTGTGTGTGTGTGTGTGTGTGTGTGTGTGTGTGTGTGTCAGCTGCTTGTTTGTCATGATGTTGACATGACTGATGTTCTGTTAATTATTGTCAGTATAGTTGCTGGATAATTTTTTGTTTTGCTTCCTCTCTCCATATACAACTGAAAATGAATATATGGATAATTTTAATGCGACTATTTCCTTTGTTCTTCGTTCTTCAGTTTTGTTATTTTGTCTTTGCTGTTACATGTATGCGTGTACTGTATAGTCTCCACTTTTCCCAGTATCAGGAGATGCTATTCCATTTTCATGCAAACTTACTTTATCGCGACCCCCCTCCCCCACTGTCTGTCTGTCTGTCTGTCTGTCTGTCTCTCTCTCTCTCTCTCTCTCTCTCTCTCTCTCTCTCTCTCTAACCCACACACACACACACAAGGAAGATAATTTATGAAGATATACCGTTATATCAGGGAAAGTGAAAAATAAAATATTGAGTTGGGATGAGTGTTACTTGGTATGAAATTAAGAACGCACTTGAGCATTACTAAAGTGCGTGCTAGTGGATGCTAATGACACCGATATAAAAGCTTATAAATACAAGACCTTAATTACCCGCGATAAAACTGCGAGATAACTGTGAAGACTTCCAAGAAAATTACTAATTAAATCTCGTAAAAATACTGAGGGTGAAATACGGACTCTTGCGCTAATAATACTGAAAGAAGAATGTATATTACGTGACATTGAAGATTTTGTTCAACTGACCGGAAATCTTTTGTGACGAAAAATTTTACTGAATCCCATGAATAACTCACCCTGTTTGAAAAATCTGAACCAGAGTAAAATCGTTTTGGAAATAGCAGGAATAAAATGAAAGACTGTACTGTGTCGAAGGTAATCCCTCTCTTGGCAGAAGGACAAAGAGGATGCTGCATCTTTTCATACCTTGTTCTTCATACACTAATAAGTCAGTTACGAAACAAAACGTATTGGAAGTTGTATTATGCATCTCAGTCCAGGATAGTACAGGAGTTACCCTAATACCCGACGCACAGAAGCTTTGTGAGGTGGAACAGCAGTCAGCCGAATCTCGTTGGCTTCGGTTTCCTAGCATCTGTGTTTTGCTGATTTATTTTTACAGAGAGCACCATAATATTCTTTCTTATGTCACTAATATTATAACATCGACATTGTATTGCTAAAGTAATATTCACGAGCATACAGCCATGCCCGTATGCAAAGCTATACTGGTCTGTACGAGGTTGTAAGGGACAGTGTTGATTCCTAACCTATGACAGTACTACCATAATGTTAAAGAATACACCATGGTCCACTTCCTACGGTATCGAGACAACATGCCTCCTAGAACAGACCAACACCTTACGCTTACGGTATAAACTTGTCTCATATATCCCCCTCACTACGTTGACCCTAAGTTATTTTAGCCCTATCTCATTGCCAACAGATACAGATTTTATTACCGGTATTGTGAAACGCTAGTCATTCAAAAGCAGTACGTGTTTACTTTGTTCTTCATGTTGATGTTCTTCTTCGTGATTGAGGTTTTAAAGTACATCATCGTCGCACCTATACCAACCAGCCTCCAGTGTCCATCTTCACAGGGAGTATTGCCCCCACCCTGCCCCACCATCCACCACGATTCCAGCCATCGCTTCTACTCGTTTTAATGCACCCTGCCGTTTCTCTTACTCCCTTCCCCAACACACACACACACACACACACACACACACACACACACACACACACACACACACACACACACACACACACACACACACACACACACACACACTTCCTGGAGAAAAGTTTTGAGTCAAGCCCATAGCCATTTCAGTGTGAGACTATATTATGGCAAGAATGCAATGAATTGAGTGAGAGAAGTAATGTAGAAAGGAAGGCAAGTAGGTGAGATACGTAAAAGATTAAGGAAGTGTGTATATCAGATGGTAGGGATGAAAGTGGAGAGGGGTAGATATAGAAGTAATGGGAGATGAACAGGTGAGTGAAGAGGGTATAAGCTGTATGAGTGAGGCTTAGTGTAGGAGAGGATGTAGAATACCAAGAAACTGTGTGAATATGGTGACTGAATGCGTGAATGTGTCAGGGATGGCAGTGAAGGAAATAAAAGTGGCGATGAAGGATGGAAATAGATACATGAATTACGTATAAAGAGACACACATAACAAAGATAGCCGTTCATTTTTACCTTTGAAGTCCCCGGAATAAGTTTTCATCCCACAGGCATTACGAAGCGAGCCTTGTGTGGATAGTTTGGCCTGTGAGATTGAGCCTGGAATTTTTTCAAAGATCTTAAACAATGAGTGAATGATTCTGTGGCGGATTTCAGTGCAGGTTCTGTGCTTTCGTGTTTTACTATTGTTATTTCTGAATCCCGCCCGAACCCCGTGTGTTAAAAATGGGAAATAGTTGGCAAATGAGGATAATTATAACTGCTGTAGTGATTCAGAGAGAGATACAGAGAGGGGGGGGGAGAGAGAGAGAGTGAGTGAATAGATGATCACTGGGCAGCATCAAACGGGGATGATCAGATGGCACAATGGTTCCCACGAGTCGATGCTCTTTTGTTCCTGGCTACCCAACGATATGCACAATGGAGAGAGAGAGAGAGAGAGAGAGAGAGAGAGAGAGAGAGAAGGGAAGAATAAAACAGTGACAGACGTAGGAGAGAAAAGGGAATGCAATGAAGAAGAGGGAGAAGGGGAATAGAGAGAAGAAAATAAAGGGATGATGCATGATGGAGGGAAGTGAAGGAAAGGGGATGGAGGGAAGGAGAGATGAAAAGTGATAAAGAGAGGGAGGGAAGATAAAGAATGAGAGATCGAGAAAGAGAATTTTAAGAGGATGGACTAGGGAAAAATGGAAGGGTAGAGAGATGGAAAGGAAAAATGGAAGTGAGGAGAAAGTAAGAATAAGGAAAGAAAGAAGATATCAGGTTAAAATTAGATACCAAGAGGAAGAGCAGGTGGAGAAAGAGGTAGAGGAAGAGGCCCCGGGAGAGCCGTAGAAGGGTAAAAGGAGAAGAGGGAGGGAGGAAGGGGAAGGAAGAAATGAGGAGGAGGAAAATAGAAGAGGAGGGAGGGAGGGAGGTATTGCGATTTGGGGAGGGACTAAAAAGGTGAAAAAAGAACGAAAGAAATGAGAGGGAGATGGGAGGAATTTGTTCTTGTCGTGAGAGAGAGAGAGAGAGAGAGAGAGAGAGAGAATTGGACAGGGACGGAGTGGTGGGTTGGCTGAAAAGACGCAAATTTCCAAGAAGTAAGAATCTCTCTCTCACTTCTTTCTCTCCCTTTTCTTACTCCTTACCCACCCCCCTTTTCTTTGCCCCCACTCCCTCCTACTCCGTCCCCCTTTCTTCCTCTCCTCTCCTCACTCACTTCTCTTTCCTTCCTCTCCTTCCCCCTCTTTCCTCTTCTCTCCTCTCCTCACTCACTTCTCTTTCCTTCCTCTCCTTTCATTTTTACTCCTTCCCATTTTCAT
>NC_137019.1:262500-385000 GCF_032717465.1 Coenobita brevimanus | reverse complement strand
TTCTTCATAAGTGCCCCCTCCTTCTCTGTCTTCTTTAATTTTCCTTCTCTCCCTGACTGCTCTCCTTCATTTTTACCCACTCCTTCGCTGCCTTCCTTCGTTTTTCTCCCCTCTTTACTGCCTTCATTTATTTTTTCCCCTCGTTCCCTGCCTGCCTTTATTTTTACATCCTCCTTCACTCCCGTCCTTCGCTTTACTGTGTTCTTCACTGTCTTCCTTCGTTTTACTCCCTCCTTCGCTGTCTTCCTTCATTTTACTCCCTCCTTCACTGTCTTCCTTCATTTTACTTCCTCCTTCACTGCCTTCCTTCATGTTTACCATTCCTTCGCAGCCTTTCTTCAGTTTGCTCCTCTACCACGCACTTTCTTCCTTCCTTCAATATCTATGATCCGATTTAGGCAATTAATTAACCTCCCTCAGCTTTAACCCGACCTTCACTGCCTTCCTTTATTTGTAGTCTCTCTCCTCCCTTCTCTTCATCCTTCTCTCCATTATCTTGTTCTGGTCGTTTGTTTTTGTGGTAAGTTTCTGCTTTCCTTTCCTTTGGAGTCAGTTCATTCCTTGTTTCCTTCCTTCCTTCATTTATTCCTCCTTTATGTTTTCCTTCCCTCATTAATTTCTCTTTCATTCATTCATTTTTTGTGCTTCCGTCCCTACCTCCTTTATCCTTTTACTTCAGTCATAATTTTCATTTTGCCTTCCCTCTTTTCTTTCATATCTTTTCCATTTCCTGTATTCATTTTTCCCTTCCTTCCCTCCTTCCTTCCTCATGCTGATTTTCCCTGTATTGTTTCCATTCTTCTGTCAGTTACCCTTCTTACTTTCCTTCACTTTTATGTCTGTCGGTCCATTTTTTATCGTTCTCTCTTACGCTGTCTGCCTCTCTACTTCCTCTCTTTTAACTGCATTCTCCTCCTCCTCCTCCTCCTCCTCCTCCTCTGCCATGTCCTTCCTTTCTTTCTCGTAATTTTTCCTCACCCATGTCTCTCTCTCTCTCTCTCTCTCTCTCTCCATTTTTCTTTCCTTACGTCTTATTCCCCTTACTTTAAACTTTTTCCATTCCCTGCCCTCTTTTTTTTCCCTATCTCTTCGATATCCCTTTTCCCTCTTCTCTCCATTCCCTCTTCGTCTCCCCCTCTCACCCTCCATCACGTACATCCCACCCCCCTCATTTCCTCCCCTCTCCATCCATCACCGTTTTATCTCTCCCTCCCTCTCCCCCAACCCCCCTTCCCACCTTTCTTCCTCCCTAACCCTCCTCCCTTTCTTCCCTTCCCTTCCTTTGTGCCATCCTTTCTTCCTCCTTTTCTCTCTCTTTACCTCCCATTTTTCTTTCTCTTCCTCCATCCCTCCCGTTTCTCCCTCTTTTCCTGACCCTGACTTTCCTCTTTCTCTTCTCTTCCTCCTTCCATCCCTTCTACTCATCTGTCTCTTTTCCTACCTTTGTTCATCTTCCCTCCCGTATATACTTTAAGGAATCCATCGTATGATTCTATTGTACTTTTTACCACACTCCTCTCCTTTTCACACACACACACACACACACACACACACACACACACACACACACACACACACACACACATTTATCAACCATCAGCTTTTTATCATTACATGACAGACCATTGGTTGGCAAGTTTTTTATCTTTACACATGTACAGCATTTATATGTATGTATTTTAGCTGTCCTTAGAGAGAGAGAGAGAGAGAGAGAGAGAGAGAGAGAGAGAGAGAGAGAATGTAATCAGTTAGTCAATCATTTATCTGTACCTCACGTACTGTATAAGAAAGAGCACTTGCATACATTCTTCTTCTACCTCTGCCTTCCACTTCTTCCCTCCCTCTTACCTACTGCACCCACTCCTCTCCTTCCTTGCCTCATCAGCTTCTCGTTACTCTCCCTCAAGAAAGAGTCCAACTCTCTCTCTCTCTCTCTCTCTCTCTCTCTCTGCCTTTTCCTGCCTGTTCCAATACTCATCAGGCCTTAGTGCTTACCCAGTCGGGATTGGTTATCTATACTCTCACCCCAGCTCCTCCGATTGCTGAGAGAGAGAGAGAGAGAGAGAATCTGTCTTAAGCCGGAAGAAGGAAATCGTAGGGGAATGATCAGTGTTAAAAAATCGTCAGCATATGATTAACCCTTTCAGTCCGCTGTCGTAATTTTTCATCTCATCTTCTTGTTTCCAGACGATTTCATTCAGTTATACCTGAGCAATAAATGGGTTAAAGAAGGCTATAACAAACCCATCCATTTTGAAAAGTCTCTGTCAGTCTGGGGGGGTGGGGGGGAAATAATCGGGATAGGAAATATAACAAAATCGTCATCGGACTGAAGGGGTTAAGGATTGGTATATGACGCGGTGAACTCTTTAACGTGGCCCAGAATTTTATCCTTTTGCGGCTTATTTCATGTAGGTCAGTGGTAGAAAAAGACGATACTTCTGTCCATCATTTCCATCTTCGTAGTGCTAGCCTTTTGCAACACCTCAGCATTCAAGAGGGAGCGATGGCAATTTTCGGCCAGGTTGAAGTGAAAGGAGTGTAGAAAGGAGGTGCTGGTAGTGAGTGGATTGAGGGTTGGAGTGTGGATGCTGACGGGGTGGTGGTTGTGCTACTAATCCACCAGCAAATCCCCAATCGTTACCCGGGATTGTGAGATTAGGCGGGCTGGCTGGCTGAGAGGGTGGGAGAGGCGATGAGGAAGGGGCGGAGGGTGGGTGGAGGCACTGGAAGAAGGAAGAGTAAGAATAGAGGGGAGGATTTAAAGGAGGGAAGGGGATGAAGAAAAATGAAGGAGGAGAAAGAAGAGAAATGGAAGAAACTTGAAAGGAAAAGAAATATAGAGGGAAGTCAGAAAAAAAATGGAAGTAGGGGAAAAAGACACGATGTGGAAGGGAGAAAGCAAGGCAAGAATGGGAAGGGAAGGAAGGAAGGAAGGAAGGAGGACATGAAGTGGAAGGAAAGAAGAGAGGCAAGAAGTGGAAGGAAGGAAGGGAGGCAAGAAGTGGGAAAAAGGAAGCGAGGGAAGAAGTGGAAGGAAGGGAGACAATAAGTGGAAGGAAGGAAGAGAGGCAAGAAGTGGAAGGAAAGAATAGAGGCAAGAGGTGGAAGGAAGGAAGAAAGGCAAGAAGTAGAAAGAGGAAAGAAAGGCAAAACTTGTAAGGAAAGGAAAAAAGCAAGAATTGGAAGGAAGAAAGAACAGCAACAAGTGGATGGGTAGGGGGAAAGAAGGCAAGACATGGAAGGAAGGAAGGCAGTAGATGAAAAAAACTGGAAGGAAGGAAGGAAAGAAGGATATGTAAGTCGTTGAAAGCAAAGGAAGAGTGGATGACAGTCAAATAGGAAGGTGAAAGAGGAAGAGTTGACAGAGGAGTGTATCAGCCGCTCATTCATCTTTTGCAGGCACTAATCGCTCCACCCATTTATAGTATTTGTTTACACATCCCTATTCAGTATTATTTATTTGTATACGTATTTTAGTTCCATTCTTTTACTCATACTTCTCGGTTTCTATTCATTTTGCATATCTGCCCTCACAGCAGGCCATTCTTCCATCCAACCATCCATCTATCCATCGAACAGTCTGTCCATCTATCCACTGATCTGTTTCAACTCTGCTAACATAATTTTATCTCCCATTTCAGGTGAGTGTTCCTTTGTCCATGTGTTGTTTCCGGTAAGGTAAGTTTTGTATCATTTTTTACCTTCGTATAACAAGAGGTATAGTTAGTAGGTATTCTTGTATGATTATCTACATTATGTTTGTTTTCAGAATAACAGGAAAATTATTGAATATGTTTAGAATGGACAAAGTAACCTGCATCACTGTCACCTTGAAAGGAAAATCATTTGATCAACGTTTCCAAAATCAATAAATAAGATAGAAAAATAAAGTAATAGTTTTGTTCATGGGGAAGGAGAGGGTTAGTGCACGCAGGGTTAGTGGTGTTATGTCGACTGGGGAGAAGTATGGGGTAGGATGGGTGTGGAAAAAATAGTGCATATATTATTTTCCAACTCTAACGAAATTCCCTTACACCATTCAGCTCAGTTGATTGCCAAGTATAGTCAGATTTAAGGGGAGATTTGACACTCATTGATGGGTGTGGAAAAAATAGTGCATGTATATTTTTTTCTAAACCTGACGAAGATCTCTTACCCCATTCAGCTCAGTCGATTGCCAGGTGTAGTCAGATTTGAGAGTAGATTTGACTGGTAACCAAGCAGACTCATTCCCGTCTCCTAATTAAAGTTCGTCGAATGTCATGCAGCCGCGACTTAATGTTTTCTGTTGTGGGAGTGGTACAATTTCGCCAGGTAAAAACAAGCCGACTGTAGCGGTGATGGAGGCAGTGTTCTCGTTGACCTTCCAGATTCCATAGCTCGTCTTCCTTGGCTGTTTGTTTGTGTATTGCATTTTTTATGTTATTTCCCTTTACTCTCTAGATACTTTGCATTAGTAATATAATAAAGCATATAAACGCGCACTGAGGAAAACTTTGCTGCGAAAAGTTGTTACAAAATCCTCCATGCTTTCATTGGACCGTAGTCTCGTTGGCAAAGGAAAACTTAACACTTCTTCCTTAGCGAATTATTTTTCATCTTGCGATTTAATGGTTACTTTTTTGCTATTCTATTTCTTTTTTATAGTACGACATACAAATAGGTATCACGACGTAGTAGGTAGAATAAATCGCTGTGGAAAGAGCGTCACGACATCTTAGTTAAAGGGAATGCGGTCCCATATTTACATATCACTCGGTCTGTTCCACTCAAGACTTTTCACTTCCACTCACGACCCTCTCACGCCCACTCCACCCAACTTCTTCTCAACACCCTTTTCCACTCGACTTCATCCACCTTCGACCCCTCCCCATTCTCACTCCCCACTCATCTTACCTCTCCTCCCACTCACCTCACTTCTCTACATTCTTCCTACCACTCTCCCTATTCGTCTTGCTTTCCTTCCCACTCATCCCATCTCTCTCACCATTCATCCTGCCTATCTCCCCACTCATCCCATCTCCCTCCCCATTCGTCTTGCCTGTCTCCCCATTCATCCCACCTTCCTCCCCATTCGTCCTGCCTGTCTCCCCACGCATCCCACCTCTCTCCCCATTCATACTACTTCATTCTTTATTCACCGTACCTCTCTCTCTCTGCATCGCCTTGTCATCTAGCATCACCCATTTCGAGTTTCCTCCCCATCATTTCTCAAGCTCTCCCTCCCAGCTTCACCCTGTCCTTCGCCTACTCCCATTTCTTTATCCCACTCTTTCCTCACTTTCCTACCTTACTCCCCACTCCCCTCCCATGTCTCTCTCACGGTCACTCCCACTATCCTGCTTACTCCCCCCTCTTCCCTCCCCCTCTTATTTGTCTCACTCACTACCTAGTATCCATCACTTTCCACTCCCCTTCTATCATTGCTCTGCCTCACTCATTCCCTATTATCCTGCCTTACTCCCTACTTCCTCCCAAGCTTCTGCCTCTCCTTCGCTCACTCCCATTCCACCATCTCCCCCTCTCACATTTACCCTCCCACCCCCCACTCGTGCACTTGATCCAACTAATCCGACTAAGCCACCCAACCGACTCGTCCTTCCTCCTTCTCTCTCCCCGTCCCTCACCCATTCGTCCTCTCCTCATTCTCCTTCCCTCCCTCCTTGCCTCTCTCACCCACTCGTCCCTCCTCCTCCTCCTCCTCTCTCCCTTCTTCCCTCCTCCTCTTTTTCTCTTACCCATTTGTCTCTCCTTTTATTTCTTCCTCCATCCTTTCTTACCCCTCTCCTTCATTGGTTTCTCCTCTCCCCCCTTCCTTCTCAACCTTCCCCATTCGTCCTGCTTCGCCTTCCCTATCTCCTTATTCTGCATCTTGCCCTTTCGCCCTTCCTGTTCATTCTTTACTTTCTCCCTTTCTCTTTCCCCCCCTTTTATTTGTTCCTCCTTTCTTCCTTCATCCCTCCTTCTGCCCCTATTCGTCCTCCTCCTCCCCTATCCATACTTCCTTCTTCCATCCATCTCTCCCTCCCTCATTCGTTCATCTTATCCCTTCTTTCTTGCTTCCTTCCCTACATATTTCCCCACTTCATCCATATTCTTCCTTCCTTCCCATTTTCCATCCATCCTTCCTTCAATCCTTCCTTTCGTACCTCCTTGCTTCCTTCGCTCTTTACTTCCTTCCATCCATCCATCCATCTATCCATCCTTCCTTCCTTCCTTCCTTCCTTCCCTCCTTCCCCTCTTCCTTGACTTCCATCCTTAATCCTTTACTTCATCCGAGCCATAATTCTTCACCTCATGTTTTCCTCCGTTCGTTCCTCTCATATCGTTTTCCTTCCTCTTCCCTCATGTCCTCGGTGTTTAATTCCTCCTCATCATCATTCTCTCCGCCATTCTTTCCCCATTCATCCTTCTTTTTCATCCTCTTCGATAATCACCTCCATTTAATTCTGCACTTGTATTTCTTCCTTTTCAGGCTGGTGACGTCATTCATAGTTTGTCTGAACACCGCCCGGATATATTATTGACGGGGTGACTTTTGAAAATAGAGTGGTCAAATGGTCGTAACCCCTGACTGCGATGATGTATTTTTTTTATTTTTTACTTTATTCTTGGTACCTCGAGATGATATATATATATATATTTTTTAGCTTGTAATAAAGAAGGTTGAAGACTACATCGAAGCCCCTTAGTATGGCAATTGTTTCCCGAGCTGAATAAAATAGTTTGGTGGTAGCAAGATTGAAGACTACATTCTCCTCTCTCTCTCTCTCTCTCTCTCTCTCTCTCTCTCTCTCTCTCTCTCTCTCTCTCTCTCTCTCTCTCTCTCCCATCCCTCTCTTGCTTCCCTCTATCCCTCCATTGTTTCTCTCCATCCATCCCTACTCGCCTCTCTCCACTGCTTCTCTCCATCCTTCCTTTGTTTCCATCCGTCTCTACCAGCTTTTCTCCAGTGTACCCATCCATCCCTGCAGTGTTTCCCTCCGTCCCTCCATCTCTTCTCTCCATGCATCCCTACCTGTCTCCTCTCCATTGTCTCTCCACCTTCCCTCCCTCCCTCCAGCCTAAGCACCTCATTAAGCCCTCCCTCACGCATTGTGTGTGAAATTTGCCCCAATCGCCATCCAACCACCTAATGAGTAGGGAGATGGAGGCACGGAGGCTGGGGAGAGGCAGGGAGGAAGGGAGAGAGAGGAAAGGAGAAAGGGTGGGAGGAAGAAAGAGACAGGGAGAGACTGAGTGAGAGCGAGAAGGGGAAAGGGAGGCAGAGGAAGAGAGGAATACAGGGAAAAGGAAGAGGGAATTAAATGGGGGAAAGGCAAGGAAAGGGAAGGAAGGGGCGAGAAGACAAGACAGGAGAGGGAGAGAGCGGGAGGAAGGCGGGGAGAGGGAGGGAGACAGGAAGAGGAGGAGAGAGAGGTATTGGAAAAAGAAGACAGAGGTACGGAGGGAGGGAGGGAAGGAGGTAAGAAAGGAGGGAGAGAAGGTTAGGTGGAGGAAGAAGAGAGAGGGATTAGCCGTATTATCAGATTGGGTATTAGAGAGACGGGGGGGACATAGGGGAGCGAGAGAGAGAGAGAGAGTTCTGCCTGTGATAGTTTGGAAGGTGAATAGCCAAGGTTGAGGAAGTTACACCGGATGTTCAGTTTGAAGTCTTTCGTAATCTGGATAAAATTGTCTTGTGATGTCAAAGAATATTGTAAGGAAGATATCGCGGTATTGAGGTGGTAACAAATGAATCTAAAGGGAGAAACAAAATGAGGAGATGTAGGTGATGGAAGAAAGGAATATGAGGTAGTGGAAGGAAGAGAGGAAAGGGAGGAAACGAATAAAGAAAGTAAGGAAACAGTAAGATGGAACTTAATGAAGAACAGGAGGTAAAGAAGAGGATTAAAGGAAGAGGAGAAGAATGAAGGAATTATAATAGGTAGTCAATGAAAATGATGATGAGAAGAGAATGAATGTATGTAGATAGAACACATTAAAAGCTGAAAAATAGAAATGGTGTGTGAGAGAGAGAGAGAGAGAGAGAGAGAGAGAGAGAGAGAGAGAGAGAGAGAGAGAAGGGGAGGTAGGGAGGGTGCTAGCTCAGTCACAAAGGGGTAATGGAGCGTAAAGGAGGAAAGGAGGTAACTCTGAAGGATAGACAGGGAGGGAGGGAGGGGGGAGGTATGAACAGGGAAGGAGGGAGGGAGGGAGGAAGGAAGAGATATATGCCGAAGGAAGGAGGGAGGGAAATGGATAGGACAGCAGGAGTAAAGGATGGAAGTAGGAGGAAAGGGGAGGTGGGAGTAAGGAGGGAGAGGTTGATGTGTGTGTGTGTGTGTGTGTGTGTTTGAGAGAGAGAGAGAGATTAATGGAGAGGAATGGTATGGGAAGTGTGGAGAGAGAGAGGGAGATAGAGAGAGAGATTAATGGAGAGGAATGGGATGGAAATTGTGGAGAGAGAGAGAGAGAGAGAGAGAGAGAGAGAGAGAGAGAGAGAGAGAGAGATTTATGAAAAGAAATGGGATGGGAGGTGTGGAGAGAAGGTGGAGTGATGTAGGGAAGATTGGAGGGAGTGAGGGAATCTGGAAGGGAGTATAGAGGGAGCAAGGGAGGAAGGAAGTAGGTCATGGAGATAGGGAGGAAGGGGAGGGAGGAGAGACGCGTACATTCTTAGGGAGAGGAAGGGAGGTAGAATGGAGAGGGGTAGGGAGAGAGAGGGGGGGGGAGAAAGGAAAGATGCAGAAGGGTGTGGAGAGAGGGTGAGAGGAAGGATGCAGCGGGTTTTGGAGAGATGGTTGGAGGAAGGATGCAGAGGGGTATGGAGAGAGGGAAGGAGGGAGAGAGAGGAAGGATGCAGAATGCTTTAGAGACAGGGAGGAGGGGATGAAGGATGAAGAGGGGTATGGAGAGAAGGAGGGAGGTGGAAGGTAGGGTGTAGAGACGGACGGATAGGGGAGCAAGGATGTAGAGGAATGTGGATAGAGGGAGCGAAGAAGGAATGATGCGGAGAGGTAGGTAGGGAAGAAGTGAGAATATTGAGCGAAATGGAGAGAGAAAGGGAGAGAAGAAGACTGCAAGAGAATATGAGAAGAGGGAGGGAGAATAGGTGCACAGAGGTATGTTAAGAAGGGGAGCCGGAAGGGAGCTATAGGGGTAGGGAAGGGATGGGAAGGGAGCGACGTTGTTCATGAGCGTCAAACTAACGAGGCTGGACTTGCCACAACCTTCCCTCCATTTTTCTCCCTTCCAGAGTTTTTCCTAAATTTTTCTCCCTCCCTCCAGTTTTTCCCTCCGTGCCCTACTTTCCCCTCTCTCCTCCATCACTCGTTTATTCTTTTCAGCCTTCCGTTTTTCTCCCTCCATCGAGTTTTCTCCTCCGTGTCATATTTTCCGTCTGTCTTCCCCGCCAACAACAGTTACAGTTTCCCCTCCATTTTTCATACCTGTTTCCAGTTCTTTCCTTCCAGCTTTCCTTTCCCCATTTCTCCCTCTCATCATCTTCCTTATTATCCTGCATCATAGCGACACAGAGAAGGGAGTGAAGCAGGGTAGAACGAGACACAGCCGTTCATTAACTCTGGCTTTAACGGGACTTTCAGAGGCTTTGTGTGAGAAGTGTCGATAGGAACTGACAATTGACCCTCCCAGCCCCTTACATGGCCCTCCCAGCCCCTTATATGACCTTCCCAGCCCCTTATATGGCCCTCCCAGCCCCCTGTATGGCCCCCCCAGCCCCCTGTATGGCCCTCCCAGCCCCTTATATGGCCCTCCCAGCCCCTTACATGGCCCTCCCAGCCCCTTACATGGCCCTCCCAGTCCCCTTATATGGCGGGGTAAAGGCCAGGGTAGACGGAATTCACTGGGCCCCCCTCACCCTGCCCCTAGACAACACCTTTACACTTGATCTCGAAGTCCCCCACCTCAGCCCCGTGTTGCATGAACAAGCAATCAAACCACCTGTTGATGCAGAGAGAGAGGAGAGAGAGAGAGAGAGGCGTGCCACGTGACAGGGGAAGAACTGGCTGTGACGTAGAGGACAGGGAGGGATGGGAAGGACAGGGATAAACGGAGAGGACAGAGAAGGATGGGGAGATCAGGAAGGGCTTGGAAGGATAGGGATGGATGGAGAGGACATGGTGAGACAGGGAGGGACGAGGAAGATGGGAAGGGATGGGGAGGATAGGGAGGGAAGGGGAGGAAAGAGAGAGGGAAAGACAGGGGGGAATGACGTCAGTGTCAGGGATATTATGGGGAAGGACTGACAGATGGGTTGAGGAGGAGAGAAGTGACAGGGGAAAAGAAGACATAAAAGACAGCAAGGGGACAGAAGAGGCGCGGAAGAGATAGAAAGGCATGAAAGGATAGAGGAACAGAGAGAGAGAGAGAGAGAGAGAGAGAGAGAGAGAGAGAGAGAGAGAGGTGGAAACATAGAAATAATTACCAGGAAGAGAAGAAGAAAAAACATGAGAAATTAAAAGATGCAGCGAAAAAACAAAGAATATGAATATAGGTTAGTGAAGACGCCGAATAGAACGAGGATGACATAGCAAAGAAATGAGTTATATTTGAGGAGGAACTGGTGAACGTGATCCCCCTTGAGGCGACAAAGAAAAAGCGCACGAAAAAAGAGGACACTACGGCAGACTAATTGGCTGGTAGTGGCTCTCTCTCCGTCCTCCTGTCAGTCCATATCCTGTTATACTTTTCTAGTGTTTGGCTTACTGTTGTTGTGCCTACTCGTCTCCCTTTTTTATCTTGTCTGTCTGTCAGCGTGTCATGTCTAGTGTGGTTAATAGGCTAGCGAGAGGGTCTAGGCTTAACGGTGTAGTTCCAGATTTCTTATAACCCACGTTTGAGCTGAGGATGGTCAACTTAGGTGTGAAATTAAGGTGGTGGACAGTATATGTAGTTCCAGGCACATTATTCCCTCTCTCTCTTTCTCTCTCTCGATTCTTGGATGGTCGTGATAGCCATAGTTATATTTATATAAAAGTAGGTTCCTCAGGGCTCTGTCCTATCACCAACTCTCTTCCTTTTATTCATCAATGACCTTCTAAGCTGTACATCTAACCCTGTCCATTCATACGCTGATGACTCTACCCTTCACCTTTCCATTCGATTCCCACAACGTCCATCTCAGCAGTTACTTCAACAGGCAAGGGATGAGGCTATGGCACACCTAATGTCTGACTTGGCTCGTTCTCTGACTGGGGTAAAAATAATCTGGTTGTTTTTAATGCATCAAAGACTCAGTTTTTGCACCTATCAACCCGACAAAATCTTCCACAGGTATACCCACTTATGTTTAATAATACTCAACTTAATTCGGCTTGGGAGAGAACCGTCGGACTAAAGGGGAAAATTATCACAGAACATCATACATACAGGGTGATCCGTAAATAGCGCTCCACTAGATAATCACTGACGGAGTGGAAGAGGAGTGTTATGCATGAACCACCGTGTTTAATGATAACCTCCAAGCGTCTCTGAAAAATCAATTAGCGTGACTGAAAGTAACAACAGCTTCTACTCTAAAGCCATTTAACTCTTTAATAACAATGACATCCTGATCCATGACTGACTACGGTGTTTAAAGCATGTGAATTATACCTTCTAAAAAGCTCAAGAGGTAGAGGGTAAGAACAGGCTCAGAGCTACTTGGTGAGATGCAGACTTTAATAGGAACGTGAAGACCATGGAGTAACAATATAGTGAGTTAGTGCAATTAAGCGAGTTAGTGATGTTATAAAGTTAATAAAGTTAGTAATATTATGAAGTTAGTGATATAATAGAGTAAGTAAATGATGCTGTTAAGTGAGTGGGGGCAAACTTGGTGAATGAGTTTTAAGTGTGCCAAGTAATTTTATGCCTGGCCGCCCCCATCACCTTCCAGCCATACCCTCTTTAGACACATTTTCTACACCATCTGAGCCCTCTTCCTTACCTTTCTTTCTTTCCTTTCTTCCCTCTGACCTACTCTTCCTACTCAGTTCCTTGCCTTTTCTTCCCTGCAGCCCTATTTGCTTTTTTAGTTCCTTTTTAGTTCTTTTTCTTCCCTCATATTTTTGCTCCTCTCTCTCTCTCTCTCTCTCTCTCTCTCTCTCTCTCTCTCTCTCTCTCTCTCTCTCTCTCTCTCTCTCTCTCTCTCATACACTTACGTTTCCATGTTGTGTTCCTCTAATTTCGCACATTCTCTCTCATTTCCAATTGTTAATTAATCGGCTTCGTCTTTCCTCATCTTTCCATCTCTTCACTCTAACTTCTCTCCTTAGTTTCATCACAGTTTTTCCAGTCACTCTTTCTTCATTGCTGCCTCTTTCTTCACATTTTCCCTTTTTTCTTTTCTTATATTTCCATTATCATTTCCCAGTCTCTCTATGCTCAAGTCATATCACTTCTGCCATTTCCTTTCAGACATTTTTCTGTGTCCATTATCTCATCCTATTTTTCTCTCCAAATCTCTGTCTCCCCCTCTCTTGTCTCCCTCAAACTTCCTTCCTCTTTCACTTCCCTCCTCTTTCACTTCTTCTTTCACTTTCCTCTGCCATTTCTCCTTGACCCCACCTTCCCTTCATTGTTTTCGCTCACTCCTGTCTCCTGTCTCCATTCTCTCCTCACAGACTTAGTCATGTACACCTCCCCTCCTTTCTCGCCTCACTCCTCTTCTCTTCTTCCATCTCAGCTTCTCCAACCCTCCCCACGTCTACGTCCCCTTTCCTTCCATTCCTTATTCTCTCTCTACCGCCTGCTCTCAAGCTCGCATCTCAAATTCCCATTCTTACCTCTCCTTTCCTCTTTATCTCCTCTCCTCTCCCCACTTTGTACACTCTCCTAACTTCTTCCCTCTTCTTCAATCTCCTCACCACCTACTCCATCAACCTCGCAACCCAAGCTCCCTTTCGATCCCGTCCCTTCCTCTTCTCTTTTCTACTCTCCTCTGGACCTCGTCTTGTTTATCTCTCCACCTCCCTTCAATTTTCCGCTCCCCATCTTCCTTCCCTTCCCCTTTCCTCCCTCCGTATTCTCTCTCCATCTTCTTCCCTCAACCTCTCTTCTTACGTTCTCTCCTCCCCTCTCCCCTCCTCCTCTCCTCACCTCTCCCCTCCTCCCTTCTCCTCCTCTCCCCTTGCCTCAAGCTCCAGGTGTGCCAATATTTACATGTGACGTCGTGAGAGTAGTCTCCCAAACACCCTATGTTTTGATGGTCCCCCCCTCACTCCTGTTTGGCGGAGATGGGGCGTATTTTGTGTGTGTGTGTGTGTGTGTGTGTGTGTGTGTGTGTGTGTGTGTGTGTGTGTGTGTGTTTTGAGGTGTAATTTTACAAGTTAGTCGGGTTCTTGTGTGAGTGTTCTGGTGTTATCATTTTTTTTATTGCAATAATAGTTGCAATAATAGATGTTAGTCGTTTGTGTGGGTAGAAGTATTTGTGTTTGAGAGAGAGAGAGAGAGAGAGAGAGAGAGAGAGAGAGAGAGAGAGAGAGAGAGAGTCGACAAGGAAATGAAAGAGTTGAAAAGCCAGAGAAGAAAGTTGGACACTGGAATCCTAGAGGAGGCAAGTGGTAAGTGAAAGAAGGAAAGTGCGAAAGACGGGAGAAGAGGAGGTGAAGAAAATGTGAGGAAGGAGGGAGACCGGGAAGGGAAGACAAGAAAATTTGAGCAGAAGAAATAAAGGAAGACGGTAGAAGTAATATAAGATTAGATAGAATGTTAAAGGAAGGTAAGAGGAATGGAAAGAGAAGGGGACTGATAAAATAAGTGCAGCAGAGGAAGGCCTGAAGGAAATTAAAGTTGACTTGGGAGAAAAGAAAACGGAGCGTGAGGAGAGGAAGTAGAGAGTGGGGGAAGAAGGAAAATGCTGGGCCACTAAAGGAAAAAGAAATTGTTTTAAGAGCAGAAAAGAATCAAGAAATAGGGGCAAGATATTTAAAGCCAGCTAAGGAAGAAGAAGCAGGAGAGTATAGAAAAAAAAAAACATCAAGAAAGCGAAAGAGAGAGAGAGAGAGAGAGAGGAGAGAGAGAGAGAGAGAGAGAGAGAGAGAGAAGGAAAACTGCTGGGAAAATGGTGAAGAGAGAAACATGAAAGAAAGAGATTATTTAGGGGAAATGAATCTGGCTGTCGGAAGAAAAACAAAGTAAAAGAAGAGGAGAAAAAGAGAGAACAAAGTTAAATATATCTGAAGAAACCGCAGAAGCTGTGAGGCAGGGAAGAAAAGATAAGTGTGAGAGAGAGAGAGAGAGAGAGAGAGAGAGAGAGAGAGAGAGAGAGAGAGAGACTGGAAGAAAAGGGAGGAAAACTGAAAGGAACATAAGTAACCGGGAAGAACGGAGTAGGAGTATCTGAAGAAAGTGAAGAAATTGGGAGAGAAGTAAGGGAAGACGGAGGAACGGAGCAATAATCTTGTAGGAAAAGGGAAAAGACTGAGCAGCTGAAGGAAAGAAAAAAAAAAGCTTGGAGTAAAAGAGACGAGCAGGAGGGAAAAAATCTGAGGAAAAAGGAAAGAAGAGAGAGAAAAGAAAAGGTTTAGAAGAGAGGGGATGAAATCATGAAGGAGAGAATTGAGAAACTGAGGGAAAACTGGATGAACTGGAGGAAAGGTGCAATAATTTTGGAGGAGACGAGAGGAGAAATTGGAGGAATAGTGAGAGGAAATGGAGGGAAGGAGAGGGAAAATATGGAGGAAACATGAGAGGAAGTGGAGGAAAGGGACAATAATCTTGGAGGAAAGAAGAGGAAAAAATGGAGGAAAAGTGAGAGGAACTGGAGGAAAGGAGAGTAAAAATTGGAGGAAAAGTGAGAGGAACTGGAGGAAAAGAGAGGAAAAATTGGAGAGGAACTGGAGGAAAGGAAAGGAAAAACTGGTGAGGAACTGGAGGAAAGGAGAGGAAAAAATGGAGAGGAACTGGACGAAAGGAGAAGAAAAAATGGAGAGGAACTGGAGGAAGGGAGAGGAAAAATTGGAGAGGAATTGGAGGAAAGGAGAGAAAAACTGGAGGAAAAGTGAGAGGTCTGTGAGGGAAGATACTGGGCACCCGACACCATATATTAGGATCAGGTCTTACCCTAATATTCTTAAAGAGGATTGACTTCGCCTCTCAGCAAGTCGTGATCGAGTTCAGGGTCGTGGAGTGGTCGTAGCGGTGATGGATGGGGTGGTAGTGGTGGTAGTTGTGGTGGTTGGGGTGGTAGTGGTGGTAGTTGTGGTGGTGGTTAACAAATGGGGTGGTAGTGGTGGAAGCTGTGGTGGTAGTGATGGTAGATTTTTTCATAGGTCGGACTCTGGGCTTTGTGATGGGTAGGGTGGTAATGGTCGTAGGTGTGGTGATAGTAGTGGTAGTTGTGGTTGATGGCGTGGTCGTAGTGATAGTTGTGGTAGATTGGGTGGTAGTGGTCTTAGTTTTAGTGATAGTTGTGGTTGATGGGGTGGTCGTGGTGGTAGTAGTGATGGATAGGGTGGGCAGTGGTGGTAGCTGTGGTAATGAGGTGGTAATTGTGGTGAACAGGGTTGTAGTGGTGGTAATAGTAGGGGTAGTAGTAATAGTTGTGGTAGCACATAGTATGGAATAGGCGGTAGTTGTGATGGATGGGGTGGTTGTTGTGGTAGCTGTTGTGGGTGGGATGGTAGGGATGATACTTATGGTAGATGGGATGGTAGTGGTGAAAGATTGAATGATAGAGGTGGTTTTTGATGTGGCAGCGGCGGTAGACATAGTGGAAGGACTGATAGATTTGGTGTTTGGTGTAGTTGAGATGATTGTGAAGGTAGTTTTGTGGACGAGTTAGTTGAAATTTTGTTGAGGATGGACATGGTTGTGGCGGTGGAGTTGGTAGAGGGAGTGGTAATGGTGGTAGTTGTGGTAGATGGACTGAAAATGTGGTACTTGTTGGGGTAGAAAGTGTGGTAATTTTGGTGGATGTGGTTTAAGTGGTGCTGGGTAGAGAAGGGTGATGATGGTAATGTTGGGGTGTTATGTTACTACTGTGATTATCATCCTCCCTTTTCATTATCATCATTCACCATACATCACCACCGCAGCACTATATCCAAGCAGGAAAATACGTATGCGGTACTGTGATTACTGTTATTACTTTTTCACTACTGTTATGACTACCACTGTTATTAATGTGATCACTATTACTGCATGTAATACCTTATGATACTGGTGTTATGATTACCGTAGTACTGTGATCATAGCTACCCTTAACAATCCTATATTCCCTCACTATACACCATCTCATCACCATACTGAAATAGCAAGTATCTCACTGTTCTTGCTACTGTTCTCTGTGTTATGGTTACTACTGTTGTTATTATGATTCCTACCACCATCACAGTGCCCTACAGTGCCATACACCTTCACTATTCACCATACATCATCACCGTCCCGTCACCACCATTATCCAGGCAGCTAAAAATGCGTCGACCGTCATTAAGTGCCCAACGTGACGTGAATACTACATCAATGACTCTCCCTACACCTCACACACACACACACACACACACACACACACACACACACACACACACACACACACACACACACACACACACACACACACACACACACACACACACAGAATGTAAAATAACAGCCCCCTCAAAAAAAAAAAAACGCACAATTTCCCATCCTACTCAAAATATTAAATTCATTCATTACTATAACATCATAAAAGACGAACAATTGTATATGAATTTTTTTCCACTTATTTTCGTAGATTTTACTGTATAGATAATGCATAAATAACGCTCTTCTTCCACTCTAACCACTGCCTCTAAGTAGCTACGGATAACGCTGACTGACCCGTCCACACGATACACGAACGATCGCCTGGCGGAATGGGGGAGAGCGTTGTATGTGAGCCACCTTGTATTATTCATGTATTTTTTGTTATATCACTATCAGAGGGTAAGGCTAAATGATACAGTGTTTATGTATCTACTTTTTCCCCGTACACAGCACAATAGCCTTCCCCCAACTCCTTTCTTTTTTATTGGTGTATCCTGCCGCTCTGCTGGCCTAGTTGCTGGGCCGTCTACCAGCACCACAAAAACTCTACGGGGAATGCTAGCCACGTTTCACTTAATCCCCCCCACGCCCTACTTCTGCTCTTTCCTTTCATATTCCTCACCCTAGCTTCATTTACTGTCTTTATTTTTCTCTTCCTTTATTCTTGTCTTATGTTTTTTTTTTTACACTGGATTAACAACCCTATGAAAGTTGGATATGTAAATGTATTAATTTTATAGCAGAGTGGGAATGATATGAACAAGGATTTTCTTAAAGTACAGATAGGTCTCTCTCTCTCTCTCTCTCTCTTTCTCTTTTACATTCTTTTCCCTTTTCCCTTTCCTCGTATTTTTCATTTATTTTCATTTTCCCGTCTTTTTTTTCTTTTCTGTTCTCCTCCCTTCCCTTATTCCCTCTCTCCCCTCCTCTCTTCTTTCCTTTATTCTCTCCCCTGTTTCTGCCGTGGCTTCCCAGTTTATTAAAAACGTGTGGCTGGGACAGAGAGTGGCGTCCTATTCACTCCCCCACACTGGATATTGATTGTACCTTTCCACCCTCACCTCACCTCTTCTTACCTCACCTCACGTCAGCCCACCTCACCTCACCTCACCTTACCTTACCTTACCTTACCTTACCTTACCTTACCTCACCTCACCTCACCTCATCTCACGTACCTTTCATCTCCCTTCCTCCCACCTTATCTCACCTCACACTGTCTATAGATTTTACCTTTCCACCTTCATCTCACTGAGATGTCCGCATATTTAAATGTATTCTTAACGCCAGCGGATTATTAATTTTCCTAACGGGGGCTTAGTGATGGGGAGAAAAATAAAAAAATAGCTTAAATAATAGTACGGCCACGTCTTTATAATTAAGCCACTTAAGAGGAACACCATATTGGATTTTATGAGTACACTTATTACACTGCCTTGCCCTTATTTCCTTCAATTTCCCTCTTCTTCATCCCTCCTTCCTTTTCTTCTCACTCTTCTCACTCTTCTTTTACGTCCTCTCCTCTCGTCTCTTCTCTCCCCTCCCCCTCTTACCTCGTTCTCTCCTGCCACTCTCTCTTCCACATTTAATCCTTCATCGCATTCCATTCCCCCATGTCACCCTCTCCTTTATTTCACCCCTCTCCCCTCTCCTTTTCTTGCTATTGCCCCATTTCCTCCTCCTGATTTTTCTTCTCCAGTCTCTCTCTCTCTCTCTCTCTCTCTCTCTCTCACACACACACACACACACACACACACACACACACACACACACACACACAGTTTCCCTTCTCACTCGCTTTCAGTAATTCACACTCCCCTCTCCCCTCTTTCCCCTCCATTTCCCCTCGGCACAATCACCCCATAAGTCCTTGCATGTTGTAATAATGCCTCCCTCACGTAATATTTATCTTCCTCTCTACTAAACCAACTTTATTTTCCATTATACCAACACTTAAATGCTTTCTCTAATGTCCCCTCTAAATGCTTTCTCTCTTGTCCTCTTTAAATGCTCTCTCTCTTGTCCTCTCTAAGCTTTGGTCATTTTCTCCGGTTTTAGTCTTTATCTTACTCTCTGCCTTTTCTTCGACCATTTCTCCTTTTTTCTCTCTCTGTCTTTTTCTGTGCTTTTCTGGATGCGTTTCTTCTTCCTCATTTTCTCTGCTTTTTTTCTCTTTCCTTTCCTCATTTATCTGTTTTTTCTTGGTGTTTTTTCTGTCCATTTCTCCATACTTTCTCTCTTTCCATCCCTCCTTACTTTCTCTTTGTGTTTTTCTGATGCTGTAGGCTGTCAACTTTTCTTTCTTCCTTGCCTTTTCTCGAGTACTTTTTCTTTCGTATGCTCATATATTTGGTCTTTTTTCTTTGCCGTTTTCTTTCTCTGTGTCTTTTTCTGTTTCTCCTTTTTTCCTTCCAAATTTATTTTCGTCTGTGCCTCGTCTTTACTGTTTTCTATTTTGTGTACTCAGTTTTATCCATTTTCATTGCTCTTTGTCCCTTTTTTCTGTGCTACTCTAACTTTACTATTATCTTTTCTTTAGTTTTCTCTCTCTCTCTCTCTCTCTCTCTCTCTCCCTCCTTTTTGATATCTCAGTCCTCTCTTCCGTACTTAGTTTATTTCCGTGTAACTTCCACAGTGATAATTTTATGTCGTTGTTGTCCTGTGTATAAATATCATTGAAAATTGTCTTTCCATTGAAGAAGAAGCAGTCAGTTCAGTAGTGGGATGCAGTGAAGTCAGTAAATCATTATTGTCTTGCTGAGAGAAGGAAACAGCGTAATATATAAAGCAAAGTAGACCATGTGTTTACCCCCTCTCTTTCATGTGAGATTGCGATGATGGTTTTATGATTGCAAGGAAGTAGCTATTACAGATTTTTGGTCTGTGCTTGAATGAATGATTGGTATTAGTTGGCGAGTAATTGGGTGAGCTTACTTCTCTCATATCCTCTTTGTTGGGTTAATATCTGTACCGTAATTGGATCTCGCCGTGTCACATGCATCTGCACAGGTCAGTAATTCATTGGCTGTTGGTTTTAACGTTGCATTTAGTATCCCACTGGCTTTGGATGCATGCTCACTAAGGCCTTATTAATCTTTTTATACCTGTTTCATACACTATATATTAACAGGAGGATTTCGTCTTTGCTGTATTGTGTCTTGCACCACACGAGTTCATTCACCTTAAAGAACTCTCTCAAGCAGTAGGGGATAACTTTTTTGTGGACATCTTTGGTATATACCTGATTTATATTGTACCCTCTGTGTTCGTTAGTCCACTGTGTCTCGTACTATTATCATGTTCTGTCACCCAAGTTACTCAATGTTTCACTGCCTTGGACTTCTACCATGTGCTGTCACCCACATTACTCTGTTTCTGTGTTATATTTACTTGTTCGTCTTTTGTGTGGTACCTCATATGTTATTTATCCTGTTATATATTGTCTCCCACGCTGTTCTGTCATGTGTTATATTTCCCACGTTCTTCCCTCTTTTGCGGTGCGTGTGTGTGTGTGTGTGTGTGTGTGTGTGTGTGTGTGTGTGTGTGTGTGTGTGGTATGTTATGTGTATGCGTCGCGGTCCTCTTATAGCCCGTTTCTATGACAACCGCCCACCCTTCCTCTAACTTTCCTCCTCTTCACCCACAACTGCCAAAACGATGCGCACGATGGTGGTAGTTGTGGTAGCTGGGGTGGTAGTTGTGGTTGCTGGGATGGTGGTGGTTGTGGGTAGACGTGGTATTGGAGATGGCGTCAGCGGTGGGGATGGGGAGGGTGGTAGTGGTGCTGGCGAGGATGGTAGTTATTGTGGTAGGGGGTAAAGGTGGTGGATTTGATAGTCGTAGTTGTGGTGATTGGGAGGGCGGTAGATGTGGTAGTGGTGAGGGTAGATGAGAGGAAGATAATAGTGGCAGATGTGGCAGCGATTAGAACGATAATGAAGGATGAGATAATGATGGTAGTTTGGATAAGTTTTGATGTGGTAGTTGTGGTAGTGATGTTGCTGGCTAAGAAAATGAGTCATAATGGTGGTAGTTTTGGTATCGTGTAAGGTGATTGTAAAGGAGGTGGTGATAGTGGTGGTGGTTGTGGTGGTGGTGGTGGTAGATGTGAAATGTTAGCTGTGGTTGTTGTGGTGGTTGTGGTGATAGTAGCTAGAGGACGTTTGAGATTGTAATAGCTTTGATGTTGGATGGGGAAAAAATGTGGTTAGCTGTGGTGGTGATAGCGGTGGTAGATGATAGTAGATGATGTAAAATAATGGTTATGCGTGTGGTGGTATTGGTTGTCAGTGAATTGGCAATAATGGTGGTGAAAGTGGACTGTGGTGGTAGTGTGGTGGTGGTGTTAGTGGTCAGAGTGGGAGGTAGTATGAGAGAGAAGCGTGGTGGTGGCTGTGGTGATAACTGTGATGGTGAGAGAGAGAGAGAGAGAGAGAGAGAGAGAGAGAGAGAGAGAGAGAGAGAGAGAGAGAGAGAGAGATCAAATTAATGACCACAAGAATCTCAAATAATAATAATAATAATAATTTCAAAAATCTACGGATCCGGCAACCCACAGTTCACTACCTTTTTGCCAGAACTACGAAATTGACCACGAATTATTTCTTACCAATATTGACCTGGGAGGAAAAGAGAGACGCCTGGAGGTATTAGGAGACGCCGGAGGGAGAGGTAGTTGGAGGAAAGAGGGAAAAAGAGAGTGGGTGAGATTTAATTGGGAAGGAGGGAAGGAGGGAGGGAGGTTACTGGAGAGAGAGAGAATGTTAAAAAGGTACAAGCAATTTGAGAAAACGAAGAATTTGAATTCTCAGTAAAGGGTAATTAAAGAAAGTGTGTGTGTGTGTGTGTGTGTGTGTGTGTGTGTGTGTGTGTGTGTGTGTGTGTGTGTGTGTGTGTGTGTGTGTGAAGGATGAAGATGAAAGAGGAGTTAATAAGCGTAGTGGGTAGAGCGAGATTAGATCAGGGACAAGGAGAGGAGATATCAAAGGAGGTAATTTGAGAGAGAGAGAGAGAGAGAGAGAGAGAGAGAGAGAGAGAGAGAGAGAGAGAAGGGGGGGTGGGGTGGTTGAGAGAGAGATTGACGTTAAAATTTTTGAGCGTCTATGCGTATGTAGGTATTTCAATATGTGTGTGTGTGTGCGCTCGCGTCAATGCGTATATGCTTTCATGTGCGTCTGCTTGTCTGACCGAGGAACTGAATATTAAAACAAGAAGGTGAGGGTACGTCTTTTAAGATGGTGGATTATTTGAATGATGGGATTATGTAGATGAAGGTGAGACTGTGCTGGAGGAGAGAGAGAGAGAGAGAGAGAGAGAGAGAGAGAGAGAAAATGATATAGGCACTAGTTACGATATAAAGAAGTACGTAAAGAGGAGAAAAAGAAGTTGTTGGACGCTTGAGAAATGTTTAACCTCATTCTTACAGTGGTGTTCATTTTAGTTAATTTGAGTTTATTTGAGTTTACGCTTCTACCAGACTGTAGTATAAGTTAGGAGAGCCGCTTGGTAGTGATGGAGTTAACATAGGTTGTTTCTAACTTCTGTCTATCTGTCTACAGCCAGACGCCTTAATCACGGGTAAAGGTGGCCACAAATAAATCGCCCCCATGTCTCCCTGTCCCCCGCCATTTCGCTGCCCTCGCTCCCTCCCTCTCACGTGTACCTCTCCATTCCATCCCTCCATCTCATCCTCGGTCTCCCTTTCCCTCTCTCCTCCTCCTCCTCACTCATACACACTCCACGTTAGTCTCTCGCCCTATCTAGCTTCTCCATCTTCAAAAAAATATCCTAAATTTGAATATACTCTCTGGACATAGCATAGGTAAAAATAATAATAATAATGATAATAATAATAATAAGTCCGGACTGCTTCTGGCTTTATCGGACTTTTTCCGATATACAGTACAGGAATTTGGTCCGGTAGCTCCTCGAGTCCGATAAAAGTGAATTCCGGTCTATTGAAGTCCGTTATATCGAGGTTTTACTGTAATAATAATAATAATAATAATAATAATCCGGTTGTGAAAAGAAAAATATGATTGAAGGGGTTAAATAAAGAGAAAGAAAGGAATAAAGAAAGGAATATGAGGTCAGATAGAGTAAAAAATAAGACTGGAATGACTGTGTTGAAAATATAAGAAAATATAAGAAAGGAGAGGAGGTAGGGGTGGAGAGGGGAAGGAGAAAAAGTGGAGGAAAGCTTGGAATGTGGAGGAAGAAGAGAAAATGGAGATTAGGAGAAAAATTGGAAGGAAGGAGAGAAAGTGTAGGAAAGAAGAGACAGTGAAGGGAAACAGAGAAAATGGAAGGAAAAAGAGGAAATAAATGAGAAAAAAATGAGATGAAAGAGTGATGGTGGAAGGAAAGGAGTGAAAGTCTAGGGAAATGAGAGAAAGTGGACGGAAAGAAGAGAAAGTGGAGGGAAGGAGAGAAGCTGGAGGGAAGAAGAAACAGTGGAGGGAAGAGATGGAAGGAGAGAAAATGGAGGTAAAGATAAAAAAGGAAAGATGAAAAAATTTGAGGGAAAAAAAAACAGTGGAGGAAAGAAGAAAAAGTAGAAGAGAGAAGGAAGAAAGTGGAGGGAAGAAGAAAAAAATGGAGGAGAGCGACAGAGTGGACGGCAAAAGAGAAAAGAGAAAGTAGTAAAGACGAGTAAGTGAAGGGAGGAAAACCGTAAGAAGTGGAAGTGAAGGATGAGTGGAAAAGATAGAAAAAAAGAAATATAGGAACAAGAGGAGGAGAAGGAGAAAGAAGAAGAAGAGGAGGAGGAGGAGAAGAAGGAGGGGAGAAAAATAAGAGAAGAAAGCGTAACTAACAAAAACGAGATGATGGGGAAGGGAGGATGACTAAACGAAACAGAAAGAAAACGGAAGAAGTAGAGGAGAAAAGAAAATAGGAAAAGGAAGTACGTGCTGAGTACAGAAGAAAAACAGGGAGAGAGAGAGAGAGAGAGAGAGAGAGAGAGAGAGAGAGAGCAGGATGAAGTAGAGGTAATAAAAGGAAGGGGGTTAAAAAAAAAAAGCTTTAAGACCCAATCCAATATAGCCTAACCCCTTTGTGGCCCAGGGGAACCGTAGGCTTGGCAGGACTGGAGACTGGCCTACCGTGGTCTTTATCATTTTACCCTTTCAGACCCAGGACCTACTATATTTACTTTATTCTTTATTCTTTCCTTTACCAGACGATTTTACTTAGCAAACTTTACTGCTTTTACTCTAACTTGGCCTAAAATCGCCATCCTTGCATCATGAGTGCTAAGCTGTTATTCCAGATTAGTACTAAAATACGATACTAGTCATGAAGAAGAGCAATAGTACGAATGTAGATCCTTACCACTCTTTTTCTGCCAATGGGTTATATGAAACAGGTATAAAAAGAACCAAAATCTGGGCCAAATTATTGTAAAAGATCCATAGTGACTTTTCGATAGGTTGGATACAGCCCTCATGAACCCCTGCTCAGTGTGTGAATCTCCTAAGCTGAATAGAAGGAAAGAAATATTATAATACGTCGTCACACTGAAGGGGTAAGCTGCAAAACACTCTACGTCCATATCTATCTATCTATCTATCTATCTATAGCCCGACGCCCTAATCCCGCAAAGGGTGGCCGCAGACAAAACGCCTCCATATCATTGTTTAATTTGTTTGCATACTAGGAAAACCTTCAGCCAGTTCTTGGATTTGAAACAAGGCGCGGTAACTCACAACCTTCTCCATCCTGAGACTCCTTCCAGAAAAAGAGAGAGAGAGAGAGAGAGAGAGAGAGAGAGAGAGAGAGAGAGAGAGAAACAAACGTGGTGAATCAGGGGGTAATGAAAGAAACCCTGAGCCTAAGCGAAGATTTGAAAGAGAAGAGAATGAGGAGAGAAGGATCTTTGACCCTTTCGGTGCGATGACGTCTTATTCTGTCCTTGCCGCTAACTGCAGAAGATTTTTATTCACCTTAACAAGGACCTCTCGTGGCAAAGATGATAATTGAGTTTATTTATCGTCCCATCACTACTAAGAGGGAGGCGGCGGTTCAGTCGGTAGAGATTGCCTGCCGTCCTTCCTGACCCATCATATCCCCGGTGGGGCAGGGAACAATTTATGGATTTGAATTTCGTTAAAGCAAACTTTACTGATCTACCTGAAGGCCCGCCGACATGTCGTAAAAGTACCCCAGCTAATACCAATACACCAGTCCTAGCCTGTATTCAATATGGACGGTGGGTGTTAGCGCCGAAGTGGTGACATGTAGATGTGTATGGTATGTAGGAGGACTACTGGGCCTTGGGAGCAGGCTGTGAAGCCTATGCCTAGAGTCGGACACATTAAAAAGAAAGAAAGCGTCTCTCCAAAGCTTAATAAAATCGTCTGGTAGTAGCAAGAAAGCAGATCGATGAAATAGCGAATAATTAAAAAGCTGAAATAGCAGTTGGAGAGAGAGAGAGAGAGAGAGAGAGAGAGAGAGAGAGAGAGAGAGAGGCGTAAAGTGAACCAAATGAAAAAAGATATGTAAGAAGAAGAAAAAGTACAAACGAACGGATGAAGAGCAGCATGAAATGTAGGATGTAGAAGAAAAAAATGAGGGGGTGTCGTGAAAGGAAGCGACTGAAAAAATATGAGAAAGTGAGTGAAGGGAGGGGGAAGGAGAGGTAGTGGAAAAGGGTGAGGGAGCAGAAGGGAAGAAAGTGGGAGTATGCGAATGAGAGAAGAGGTAGGAAAAGAAACGGGGAGGGAAAGCGGTAGAGGAGAAGGAAGAGGAGGGAGAGAAAATGAAACGGAAGATAGAGCGAAGAGAGAGAAAAAAGAGAGGAAGTGGAAGAGAATGGAGAGGCAATGGAAAAAAAAAGAAAGAAAAACAAGTAGATGATTGAGAGAAGTAGAAGAAGGAGAGGAGAGAGGTAAGAAAGGAAAAGTAGAAGTGGAACATGAAGGGGAACAAAAGAAGGAAAAATCATGTGAATGTGGAAGCAGGAGGGGAGAGAAAAGAGGACGAATAATAAGTGGAAGGTGGTGGAGAGGAGAAGAAAGGGAGCTGAAGGAAAGAAAAAAGGATGGGAAGAGGGAAGGCAAGAACGAAGAAATAAAAGTGCAAGGTGGAGAAAGAAGAAGAAAGGATAAGAAGAGGAAATGGAAGGAAGAGCTGAAGAAGAAGGAACAGGAAGTGTAAAGAAGAAGGAAGGACAAGATGATGTGGAAGATGAGAGGAGGGAAGGAAGAAGAGGAAGTGCAAGATGAAGAGGAGCAGAGGGAAGAAAGATAAGAATAAGAAATAAAAAATGGAAGGATAAGGAGAGGAAGGGGAAGTGGAAGCCTGAGAGGAGCAAAAGAGGAAAGGCTAAGAAAAGAAAGTGAAAAAAGAGAGAGAGAGAAGAGGAATAAAAACAATGAAAGGAGCGGTAGATCAGAAGGAACTTAATGAAGAAGCCGAAGATGAAGAGGCAGCACGAGATAGGAAAAGGAAAAATATTGTAAGATGAAAAAAGGAGAAGTAGAAGAGGGAGATGAAGCGTGTAATGTGAAGGAAGAGAAAGAGGGAAGGAAGGAAGGATATGATTGAGAAGTACAAGAGGATGGGGAAGTGTAAGATGTAAAGGAAAAGACGGAAGGAAGGAAGGAAGGAAGGAGTAGAAGGTGAACAAGGTTGTGCTGAGCCTTGGGTCAACACACACACACGCCGATATTGCTCCCCCTGCCCTACACTCCACTCCACTCCATCCCCTTTCCTTCCACTCGACTCCACTCCATTCCACCCCACCCCACCCCAACCCGTTCCCTTCCACTTCACTCCGTTCAACTGCACCCCACTCCTCACCACTCCATTACGCACCATTCCTCTCAACTCATCTCCACTCACCTCCACCCCATTCCACTATCCTCTCCACTCTTCTCCACTCCACTGCATTCCACTAAACCTCACTCCACACCACTTCATTACACACCACTTCATCCAGCAGCAGACACATACAGTACTTGTACACACACAAACAAACAAGTAAGCAGACACACACACACACACACACACACACACACACACACACACACACACACACACACACACACACACACACGCCGATATTGCTGCTCCTGCCCTCCACTCCACTCCACTCCACTTTACCAGCAGGCGACAGAGAGAGAGAGAGAGAGAGGAGAGGGGGAGGGAGATTGAGGGATGGCGGAGGAGGAGGCAAAGAATGAAGAATAGAGGAAAGAGAGAGGTGGTGGGATGAAAGCAAGAGAGAAAGAGCAGGAAGTGGGGGGGGGATAGAAAGTAGAGGAGGAGAGGAAAAAGGAAGGAATGGTAGAAGGAAAAGAGAATGAAGGAAAATAGAGGAATGGGAGAAGGATGGTGAGAGAAGTGCATGAGGAAAGAGAAAGAGAGGGCAGGGAAATGAAGGAAAGGGAAGAATGCTTGGGGGAGTAGGAGGGAGAGATTAGTGAATCGGAGGGAAGGAAGGGAGGAGTAGGAAACTGGAGGGAAGGAGGAAGAAAAGAAAAGTGAACGACAGGAGAGGACAAAAGAGGTGGAAGAGGAAAGTATGTGCAGTGGAAATAAGAACAGGAAAATGACGATGGAGAGAGAGAGAGAGAGTTAAGAGAGTAGCAGAAGGAAGTTGATTATGTATTTGAAAGGAGGGAAGAGGATGAAAGGAGAAGAGAAGAGTGGAAATAAATGGGAGAAAGAAAGATTAAAGGAAATAGGAAGATGAAGAGGAGAAGGTTGTTGGGAAGGACGAAATGAGAGTGGGAAATAGGTGGGAAGGAAGAGGATATTGGAGTGTATGAGGAGATGGAGACTGGATGAAAGAGGAGATGGAGATAAGAATGGAAGGAAGGAGGAGATGGAGATAAGGATGGAAGGAAAGAGGAGACGGAGAAAAAATGGAAGGAAGGAAATGGAGAAAAGAATGGAAGGAAGGAGATGGAGAAGAGAAGAGAAGGAAGGAAGGAGATGGAGAAGAGAATGGAAGGGAGGATGAGAGAAGCGAGGGGGGAAGGAGAAATGAGTGGAAGGATGTATAAAATGAGAAAATAGTATAAAGGGAAGAAAGTTAGAGAGGAGGGTTAAGGAAGGAAAGTAGAGCAAGGATAATGTTTGGTAGAATGAAGATGGAAGGAAAAAGGAGATGAAGGAAGAGGATAGGAAATGTAAAGAAATTGGGTGAACAGGAGTGAGAGAGAGATGAGAAACGTTGAATGATTTAGGTGAAAATAAAGAAACTTGCACAGATGAAAAGAACACGAAACTGATAAATACCGAGATAAGGGCAGAAGAGGAAACAGAAAGAAGTAAAAACAAGAAGATAAAAGAGTAAGGAAAGAGGAGAAGTTAGGGGGTAAAGAAGGAGAGAAGAAAAGGATACCAGGAATGAGGATGATAAAAGAGAGAGAGAGAGAGGAGATAAACTACTATGGCCTACCTTCCTTCTTGTGGGGAAGGAAAAGGAGGGAGGTAGTTTATGGGAAGGAGGGCGGCAGAGAAAGAGGGCAACAGGGGATCAAGGAAATAGGCACCGAAAGAGAGAGAGAGAGAGAGTGAGAGAGGAGGAGGAGGAGGACAGGAAGCGGATGTTGAGACGGAACTGCGTGTAGGTTAGTGAAATGGAAGAGGAATAGGAGATGCAAAAAAAACGGGATATACACAGTTGATTGTTGAAATAGAGAAACGAATATAGTAAAAAGGACTGACAGAGGGTACGGATATGGAGTGAGAATGTGGGAAGGAAGAAAGAAAGGATGGAGTGGAAGAGGGAATGCGCCATGCTGTCCTTCCCGTCTTAGCTAACATGATGAAGAAGGAAGGAATGGAGGATTGTAGCAGGAGGCTGGGAGTGAAGGAAAACGGGCCGTACGAAGAAGGGATGAAAGAAGTAGAAGGAAATTAAGCTTCTTTTTCTCACATAGACAAGGTGGAATGGAGGATAGAAAGCCGGAGGAATGATACTTTGGCCCTAAAATAAGTGAGAGGGCAATGAAGGAGGCTGTGGGTTGTATAAATATGCAGATGAATATTGCTCCTCCATTTCAGTGTTCATTTGGGAAAGGAGGAGGTAGAATATTAGCGTGATGAAAAGGAGAAGCAATATTTAATTTCAGAAGGAGAAGATAAAAGCGTCGAAGGAGGAACAGCGATCCAGGAACACAGGGAAGAAACTGAATGTGAAGACGAAGTGTGAAAGCGGAAGTTCTACAGGGGATAGGAGAGAGGGAAGGAGGAAGGAGGTAAAAGAACAGAAGTGGATGAATAAATGAGAGAGAGAGAGAGAGGGAGGGGGATTAAGACAGGGAGGGAGGGAGGGAGGGAGGGAAAGAAATTGTTTGAACGGAAGTAAGGCAAGTACGTGGGGGGCAAGGAGGCTGTTGCTGGGATGTATATGTGTGTGTGTGTGTGTGTGTGTGTGTGTGTGTGTGTGTGAGAGAGAGAGAGAGAGAGAGAGAGCAGGGTAGACTGTAGAGTGAAACTTTGTTGATTATAATGTAGTCAGTCTTGGTGATAGTGACGCTGTGCTCCTGCTGCTGCTGATGATGATAGTTGTGGTAATGGTTGTGGTGAAGTTGGTGGTGGTTGTCACAGCAGGCCTTACAAATATGTTGACAGAATATAGTGAAGATGGTGCGAGGAAACCGTGGTGATAGTGTACAGATAGAAGCCGTGGTGGTGGTGAGAGTGATGATAGTGAGTAACAGTAGCATTTGTTACTGTGATGGAAGGTAGGGAGGAAGGGGCCTATGAAGGAGGAGGAGAGGGGAGCAAGCTGGTGGTAGAGTGGAGGTGGATGTGGAGGGGTAGATGAGAGTTATGTTGAGGGAGGGAGGGGTAGTAGAGCTTGTTATGGAGGGAGAGATGAAAGTGAAGTGATTGTGGAAGGGAGAGGGGAGAGAGAGGAAGTTGTGGAGGGGAGAGTGTAGTGATAAGGGGTAGGGGAATTGAAGACCGTGGTTGTGGAAAGGGGAGGGAAAAGGAGGGAGGTGGTTGTGGAGGGAAGACGGAGAGAGGGGAGGGAGTTGGTGGTGGTGGAGGGGAGTGGGAGCTAGGTATGGAGGGAGATGTGAAGAGGGGGAGGTGGTTGTGAAAGGTGAAGGGAAAAGGCGGGAGCTGGTGGTGGAGGCAGGACAGAAAAGGAACAGGGATGCAATGATGGAGAGACAGAGAGAGAGAGATGTATTGGAAAAGGGGGGAGACAGAGGGGGAGGGGGAGAGGCACCGTGGCACGTCTTCACATCCATTACTCTAAATGGAACCAGCTTGAAGAGAATCTGCTCGCTCTCTGGCTAGGTCCTCTGAGGGTTGGAGGGGGCAGGGGGGGGAGATGGGGAAGAGGGAGAGCGTGTGAGAGATGGCGGTGAGTGATGAGGGAGAGAGTGACAGGAGTGAGGGACGTCAGGGTGAAAGGATGAGATACGATGTGTGATGGTTAGCAGTGGTTGGGGGAGTGTGGGTGAGGCAGGGGTGGGGTAATGGTGAAGGGAGAGTGAATGGTAGTGGAAATATAAGGATGGTTCTCGAGGTGGGAGGGGGGGGGGATTATGGTGGTGAGGGGTGAAGTAGAGGTGAAGAAGATTAATGCAGGATGATAGTAAAGGAGGTAAAGGGACAGTGGTTGCGGAAAGAACATTGTGGGTGTGATGATGAGGGAGGAACGGGGAACAGAGGAAAGTAGTGGTGAGGGGGACAAGATATAGGATGGTAGTGGGACGGTAAGTGGGTGGTGCACTGGGGGAAGAGCACTGTAGATTGTGGTGAGGGAAAGGGGTGGGGGTGAGGGTAGTAGAGCACTGTGAGTGGTGGTGTTGAGGATAAGAAAGGGAAAAGGGATCGGTGACGTTGCGATAGGAATAAATGACGATGCTGGTGGTGAGGAAAGGATGATGGAAGAGAGGCGAGGTGAATGGGAGGAAGGGGAATGAAAACAGAGGAAGATGGTAATAAGAGATGAAAAAGGGAGTTTGGTTGGTAATGTTGTTAATGTATCGTAGATGGTTGTGGTTTTGATTGGTGATACTGGTTATGGTAAGGGGGAGGTAAAGATTGTAAAGAAAATGATGGTGATGTTAATAAAGAGAGCAGTTGTGGTGACCGTGATGGAAGGTGACAGGTGATGACAACACTGATAGAGAAAGTCAGAGGTAATTGTGATGATCGGTTGAAGAGGAATGGCGTGACGCTGAGATTAGTAGTGATAGTGAGGAAATGGGCACAGAACCGTCGATTATAATGAAAAAGAAAAAGTAGGAAAATGTTAGTCGTGGTTAGAAAGGGCAGCTGTTAACCCTTTTACTACAATACGGTTCCTTTATTTGAATTAAAATGGTCCATTGTGAAAGTTCTGTTAAAAAACTCATCATGGTATTGAATGAACTAATGGAAGCAGCTGCAAACCCTTCACTACGAGGTCTCTCTCTCTTTCTCTGTCTGTCTGTCTGTCTGTCTGTCTCTCTCTCTCTCTCTCTCTCTCTCTCTCTCTCTCTCTCTCTCTCTCTCTCCCCACTACGAGTACTGCCCCTCCTCCACCTCCACTTTACCCTTCCTCCTCTCCTTCTTCCTCACTAAACGCCTCTTCCCATTCTACCTCATCTGTCTGTTTGTCTGTCTGTCTGTCTCTCTCTCTCTCTCTCTCTCTCTCTCTCTCTCTCTCTCTCATCGTTTCATCTCCCCTCCGTCCTTCAATCAACCATCTCCTTCCTTTTCCTTCTTCCCTCCTTTCTCTCTCACTCTCCCTTTCCTTTCATCTCTCTTCCATCTCTCATCCTGCCTTTCACTTCCTATCCACTGTGGAGAGAGAGAGAGAGAGAGAGAGAGAGAGAGAGAGAGAGAGAGAGAGGGAGGGAGAGAGAAATGGGAGAATGAGGCAATGGTGACTGAATATGAGAATGAAAGATTGAAGGATATTTTGAGTGAAGAATGCGAGAGAGAGAGAGAGAGAGAGAGAGAGAGAGAGAGAGAGATGGGAGAATGAGGCAATGGTGACTAAGTATGAGAGTGAAATAATGAAGGATATTTTGAGTGAAAAGTATGTGTGTGTGTGTGTGTGAGAGAGAGAGAGAGAGAGAGAGAGGAGGGGTCACCGAGGAAGATAAAAAGGGCGTAGGGACGAGGAAGATAAGCGGGTAAAAATTGTAATGAGGGTAGGAATAAAGTTCATTTTTGCGCCCACCACCTCGCCCTGGGGTTAATGACTGGAAGGCTACGCAGAAATTATGATGGGGGGGAATGTGGCCGCTAGAGGAAGGAGGAGGAGGAGGAGTAGGAGAACTAGGAGGAGGAGGGCAGGATCAAGAAGAAGTAAGAAGGGACGAGAAGGATGAGGAGGAGAACTAGGAGGAGGAGGGCAGGATCAAGAAGTAAGAAGGGACGAGGAAGAAGAGGAGAGAGAAGGGCAGGATCAAGGAGAAGTAAGAAGGGACGAGAAGGATGTGGAGGAGAAAGAGGTGGATGAGGAGGAGGAGGAGGGCAGGATCAATAAGGAAGAAGGGACGAGAAGGATGGGGAGGAGAAAGAGGTGGATGAGGAGGAGGGCAGGTTCAAGAAGAAGTAAGAAGGGACGAGAAGGATGAGGAGGAGGAGGGCAGGGTCAAGAAGCACGAAGGGACGAGAAGGATGAGGAAGAGAAAGAGGTGGATGAGGAGGAGGAGGGCAGGATCAGGAAGCAGTGATAGGGATGAAGGCAAGAAGAGATGGTGCAGGAGGAAGAGAGGGAAACAGAGGAGGAGGGGCAGCAGCAGCAGAAGAAGAAGAAGAAAGAGGAGGTGGTGAAGAAGGAGGGGGGAGAAGAGGAGGAGGAAGAAGAGGCGTGTAGGTAGACTGAAAAATGTAGGAAGAAGAAGAAGAACAAGAGAAAACGTAAGAGCAAAATGAAATAAACTGATGGAATAATATGAGGTTGAGAAGCTGGAGGAAGAGGAGCATTTGTAAGGAAAAGAAGTAATGGAGAAGGAGGGTGGCAAACAGGTGAAGAAGCAGAAGGAAGGAGAAAGGAAAGAGGAGAAGCAGGGGAATATAAAGAATGGAGGAGGAGTAAAGTAGGTTGGTCGGGGAAGATGGATGTGTAAGAATGGAGGAGGGAAGTATATTGCATTGAGGAGAGGAAGGAGGAAGAGAATGAAAGAAGGAAAGAAAAAAGGGAGGGAAGAGCGAAGAGAAAGGGATGGCTTGGGATTTTGATAGGAGAAAGAAGGAATAGGGGATGTTGGGATGGAAGGGAGAAGGTGGGAAGAAATAATGGTAAGAGGGGAAAAGGTTAAGAATTGGAAAGATGGGAGAAGAGACGGAAGAAGAATTGTGAAGAAGGGAGATGGAAATAAAGAATAAGGGTGAAGGAAGAGGGAAGAAGGATTAGTATGAAGAAAGGAAGGCGAAGACAAAAATAAACAAAAAAGATGAACACAGAAGGAAGAGGGAGGAGAGGTAGAGATTGGAAAGGGGAAACTAGATGCAAAGAAGTCAGTGGTTGGGAAGAGGATGGGGACTCAGAAGAATGAGGATGAAGAGGAATGAAAAAAGAAACAGTATGAAGAAAGGTAGTAAACATGAAGAAAGAAAGAGGAGTATACCATAGAGGGTTTGGAGAAAGAAACGAGAAGGAGAAACTGTAAAAAGTGAGGAATAAGATGAGAATGAGTGGCGAAAAGAGGGTGAGAAGAAGAGAGGGGAAAGAATGAAGGAAAGCTGGAGGGAAGAACGAAGGAGAAAGATTGAAACAAAGAGGGTGGGATCAAGGAGGGAGAAAGGGTGAAGAAAAGGGGACGAGAAGAACTGAGGAGAAAGATAAAACTAAGAAATAAGAGAGAGAGGGACAAGAAAGAGGAAATGAGAAAGAAAGAAGAGAAAAAAGATAAGAGAGAGGGCAATAAAGAGAAACTGAGGAGAAGGATAAAACTAGAGTCAAGATTAAGCTGGTATCATGTCCTTCAGTAATTAATCCTCAGTAAGTGGTATAAAAATGTAATCCCTTTTTTAATTATATTGGATACACTTACGATTAATTCAGCTTTTTATGGTCAACTTTTAATTGGCTGAACCTGGTGATGACAACTTAACTTGGGGTGAGTCGGAGGGGTGGCAGTGTGATGGCCTTTCACTCATTTGCTTTTCACTTGACTTTGAATTACTCCCTGAACCTGGGGTGAGTTGGAGGGGTGATAGTGTGATGGCTGCCTACTTTAACTTTGACTTGGCTTAAAATTGTCTCTCTCTCTCTCTCTCAGCCCCTGGTCCGTATTCTCGTCGGTTAAGAACGCTGCGTAGCGCCTCTTCCTTAGCGGTTTATTTTTTTATACTTCTGGTTAATACCAGTTTGTGTGCAATTTAGACTATACTGAGTAGGGTGGCATTGGAATCATCTGTTGGCACAGAAGAGGACAGTAAGTAGTAAATAGGAAAATAAATCGCATAGGATGAGGTGTCAGGGAGCTTTCTTAACCGACGAGACTACGGGCCCTTGTGATGTATTGACACGCAGCAGCTGCCAAAGGTCATCTTGTTGACCTCTTTAAGATAATGTTGACCCAGGATAGCGACCAAGACATTTTCATCAACTGGCTGCAGAAGGGAAAAAACTATAGTCTATTATTAATTTAGTAGTAGTAGTAGTAGTATAATGGTTATGATATATATATATATATATATATATATATATATATATATATATATATATATATATAAAGAGAGAGAGATTATATATATAGATATACTTAGTTTTACTCCGTGCCCCCTTTTTTCGATAAGGGCTAAGGCGTTGCCCCTGGGTAAAGGACTTAGGTTTGGAGCGTGTAGCATTTTATGACCGGATACCCTTCCTGATGTCTACCAATGAGCCTTGGGTGGACTTGGATCAGTAATCCACCTCGATCCTAAGCCGATCCCACTGACCCCGCCGAAACAGGCCTTATTTTTAATGGAGACGAGTTGGAGACACTTAGCTGTAATCCCTAACCCCCGTCGTGAAGCTCAAAGCCGAGGCTGTTATGCTCTTTTTGTTAGTGTAATGAGCGGGAAAATGAGCGCTAATGAGGAGCTAATTAGGGTTATTAGGTAAAGAGCGGGACAGGGAGGCACGGAGGAGGGTGAGGAGAGGACAAGGAGGCACGGAGGAAGAGGAGGGTGAGGAGAGGACAAGAAGGCACGGGAAAGGGTGAGGGGAGGACAAGAAGGCACGGGGAAGGGGGAGGGGAGGACAAGGAGGTACGGAGGAGGGTGAGGAGAGGCCAAAGAGGCACGGAGGAGGAGGAGGAGGAGGATGGGGAGAGGACAAGGAGACAAGAGGAGGAGGAGGAGGGTGGGAAGAGGACAAGGAGGCACGGAGGAAGAGGAGGGTGAGAAGAGCTAAGCATTTGAAGCCGATAGTGTAATGTGTATTTGGTCTGTATTTCCTGTACAGACGATTTTATTCATTTTAGGGTAGGCTATTTAAAGTGGAGGGGTTAGATACAGTTTCCATCAAACCCCCCTTCTCCCTTGAGTTGGATAAAATCGTCTGGAGACAGCAAGAGTATGATAAAAATTAGTTGATAGTTTTGAAGGGGTTTATCTCTAGTTTTATTATATATCTTTCTTTTCTCCTGCATGTAGGCGATTTCGTTGAGTTCCAGAGAGGCTGTTTGAACTGGAGGGGTTAGAAAAAGCGTCCATTACCGTCCCTTTTCCATCAGGGAACTCCTCCTTAGCTGAACGAAATCGTCTGTCAGTAGCAAGATTACTCCCAGACAAGATGTCGTGGGGGTGAAAGGGTTACTAGGAGGAGAAGGAGGAGAGGAGATCAGGGAAAGATAATACCAAGAGATTTTTTTTCCTGAATCTAGTGTTGTTTTTTTTCCTTAATATATTGTATTTTTGTTAATCAGCTTAAGAAAAGCCTCCGGTATTGAAGGGGTAAGGAAAATTACATCTGAATCCACATCGAAAAATGGCATATAATTAAAGCGTTTGAAACCAGTAGGAAGTAAAGGAGAAACACGTCATCCTAGTATGGGGATTTATCATTTGGCTGCACAGTATGAATCTTGTGCATATTTTATCCCGTGTCAAGTGGGGTTGGTGGAGGATTAGTGCCCCTCCCTGTAAAACAATTAACTCTAAGCCCTTGGCCACCCTGTTTGGGATACATGGCGTCTGGCAATGAATGAATGAATGAAATGAAACGTCAGACTTCTTTATTCAGATTAGAGAAAATAGCGACAGCAAACGGGAGGAAAGAAGTCAAAGAGAGGAAAAGAAGTCAAAGGGAAAAAAGAAGTCAAAGAACGTTCAGATCGAGAGTTAAGAACATTGAATTTGATCCGTCTTATTTTCCTTTTATGGTTTCTCTTTTATGCTGCTTTTCCAATAGGCTTCTCCTCATCCTTCTATCCATTCCTTTCCATCATTCCCTTCTCTGCCGTTGGGTCAGTCCCCTCACCGCGCTTTCTTCCTCCCTTCCTTCATTCCTCGCTCATCTCAGTAGTTTTCTTTTCACTTCCTGTTTCATTATTTGGCCTCATTTTCACCTCATTTCCTTCTCTGTTCATCCCTTGCCTCTGCATCATCTCCCATCATCTCCCGTTTTCCTTCATTCCTTCCTCTCCCATCCCATCAAGTTGGTCTTTTCCTTTCATTCTCTCTTTTCTCTCTCCTTCACTTCCACTCGTCAGCCATTCTCTTTTGCTTCCTCCTTTCAGTATGTCTCTCTCCCCTTCTTTCTCTCAACTCTTTGCCTTCTATGTGCCTCAACTCCTTTCTTACTCTTTTTTCCTCTTTTCTTTCCTTCTCTCCCCGTCCTTCCTCCTCACCTGTCTCCTCCCTCCTACTTCTCTTTTTTGCTTCGATCCCTCCCCCATTCCTCATTTTCCTCTCCCCATTCGTTCTTCCCCACACCCGCTCTTCCCCTCTTCTTTGCCTCTACCCTACCCCCATATCACATTATCTTCCCCGTTTTCTGTGTCCTTCCACCCCTCCCCTTATCTCCTCCCCGTTCCGTCTCTTCTCTATTTTTCTTCTCTCCTTCGCTTTTCTTTTCTTCTCCTCTTTTCTTCTCTCCTTCCCTTTCTTCTCTCCTACCCTTTTTTCTCATCCCCTTTTCTCATCTCCTCTGCTTTTCTTGTCTCCTCCTCTCTTCTTATCTCATCCCCTCTTCTTATCTCCTTTCCTTCTAGTTGCCAGGCTGAGAACTTGACCGGGAGAAGATCAAGGAGCGAACTTCACTTTACATGTCACCACATCAATAAACAGTGACCCCCTCCATCCTCCCCTCTCATTACCCCCCCCCTCTCTCTCAAGGGCCCTCTCCTCCTCTTCCTCCTCCTCCAGCTGCTCCCTCTCCTTCTCCACCTCGTCGGGGCAGAACCTGGAGGAGGAGTTGAAGGAGAGGGGGGCAGTAGAGTCCGCCAGTGTCGTGCCGGACATTACGGGATACACACCTTGACACACGCCCCGCAAGAAACAGGTGAAAAATGTAATAATAAAGTAGGTGAAAAGAAAGTTAATAAAAAGTGAAAGCTAACGAATGGGAGAAAATAAAAAAGCATACAGGAAAAAAGGGAGAGATTCAGAGAGAAATAGGTAGACACGTAAAGAACAAGGGACGAAGAACGGAAGACAAAGGGAAGAAGTAGAAACACGGGAAATTGAGAGAAAATGGTGATTAGTCAGTCAGAAAATTAAACAAGGAGAAGAACGCCAGATTAACATGAAAAGAAGGACTGAAGAAGAAAAGAAATTGAAAAAAAAAAAAAAAAAAATCAGGCAGGAAAAAGGAAGACACAAGTTGCAGTTTTCAGTCCGTACAAAGAACCAACAAAACATTACAGTAAAATAAAAGTGTTATCGATTAGTCCGAAAAAGAAAGAAAAAGACAATTTATTAACATCAACTCAGTAATTTTTTCGAGCCAGGTTCAGTGATATATAAAAGCTCGAGACCGGCAAGGTTTTTTATTTTTTTATTCTTTTTTAAGTTATTCTGTTCGTAGCATAGATAGAGAGATGCATGGTAGCACAATTGGGTTTAATGATGTTAAGTGGTTGGGACAAAAAAGTGGACAGTGTGAGGCTAAGATTTCACATTACGATGCCCACTACATGTTTTGACTGAGTTAGATGTGTGTGGATGTATGAGTGTATGTGAGTCCTGTGCAGGTGTAGGTATGCATATTTTTCATTACTGCATATGCGTAGGGGTGTGTGTAATTTTGATACTGTGTGTGTGTGTGTGTGTGTGTGTGTGTGTGTGTGTGTGTGTGAATGCTATATCGAGGTGAGTAGTGGAAAACGAAGCCGAGGATGGTAAGAACCCGTAGTCAAATTAATGTTGTGTGAAGCATAGGCGCAGACACAGACAAACATTAGATAGAAATTAGCTCAGAGCAGGTAAGAGAGTACAGATAACGTTAAATTTCAGGCCAGGTACAGCAGTTACAAGTCATTACATAGGATTTCATGTTTAAAGAAGTTTTGAAAAATTGTCTTCTTGAGTTACAGCAGCAAGGCAAGGACAACCACAGAGCGATACAGTAATACAAGAGAATACAAGTGTCAGCGGCAAATCAGGGTAGAAATACAAGCTACAGATAATGCTCTTCCTGAATATAGTAAGCAAATAAATGACATCCATATTTCAATTGGATGCGAAAGTTCTAAGAAAAGTACTTGACGTCAACAATGATAAAGTAGAGCATCAAGGAAAACCACAAAACAAGAATATTCAAAAGTTACAAGAAAATCCTCCTCCAAAGTATAATATGTTGGAAAATCCAGAACAATCGCAGTAATACATAAGGATACAAAAATTACAAAATATCTTGGTGTTTATCGTGAATTCGAATACAAGCATCGGGTAATACAAAAAAGATACAAGTAAAAATACGTACTGATAAACAAGGAAATCAAAGGCAGCCAGATAATACAGGAAGATAAAGATTACAGGAAAAAATGTATCGATAAATTAGGAATAGAAAGGAGAACTACAAGAAGGTGATAAAGTTACATAAGGAAACTCGACCTAGATCATAATAAAGTGGAAAATTCAGGACAGCCGCCGAATTACAATAGGATACAAATGCTACAAATAAATCCTGGTGTTTTTTAGCGTGAGCCTGAGTACAAATAGCAGTGTCTAGAGCGAGGAGAGATGCCGGCACACACGACTTGAAGGTGAGGTAGATAGAGTCAGAGAGAGAGAGAGAGAGAGAGGAGATTGATATGGAATACGGACAAGATATGAAAGAGAAACTCAATGAACTCTTTGTGTGTGTGTGTGTGTGTGTGTGTGTGTGTGTGTGTGTGTGTAATTCACCGGGTCGGTCAGGATCACGTGATGGTCGTTATCGTCAGCTTTTTACCCTCCCGGAAAAGAGCTGAAAGTCCGGTCTAAGGGCAAGGCTGTGACCTTCACACACACACACACACACACACACACACACACACACACACACACACACACACACACACACACACACACACATCCCCTTGCTCGAGGAGACAGTAATCACCCGCTTCTTCAGTGAAACTTTTTCCTGAGCAAGGCACGAATCCCCGTCTACTAGATGGCAGGCGAGAGCAAGACCGCTGAGCCAGCGAGTGGTGTGTGTGTGTGTGTGTGTGTGTGTGTGTGTGTGTGTGTGTGTGTGTGTGTGTGTGTGTGTGTGAGACAGTTAAATAGGTTGATAAGGAAAATATGCAAGAAATTTGGTGAGATGGTGGGAGTGGAGAGAGAGAGAGAGAGAGAGAGGTATGAAGAGATAAGGGTGGATGAGAGATGAAGGGAGAGAGACGGACACTTGAGGTATAAGAGGGAGGAAATGACTTTAAATGACGGGGAGGAAGGGAGGGAGGGAAAGAGGCTGGGAAGGAGGGAAGGAAGGAAATGAGGGAAAGAAGGAAGGAAAGGAGAGAAAGGAGCGAAAGAGGAGGAGAAGGAGGTAGGCGGAAAGAGAACGATGGAAGAGAGCGAGCGAGGCAGAGAGGGCAGGATGGAAGGGAGGAAAGGATGGAAGAGAGGGAAAACGGCAGGGATGGAAGGATGCACGGGAGAGAACGAGGCAGAAAGGGAAGGAAGGAAGGAGTTGGGGAGGAAGGGCGGAGGAAATGTAATGAAAAGATGGAGGAAAGGTGGATGTAAGTTGGAGAAAAGATGGCGTGAAGAACGGCGAAAATGATGGGGAAGATGATGGAAAGGTTGAGGGAAGGTGAAGGAAAACTTGGGGAAAGTGAAGGAAAGTACAAAGGAGAAATGGAGGCAAGGTAAGGAAAAAATGGGAGGAAGGGTGAAGGATGACGGAAAGGTGAAGGAAAGATGAAAGAAAGGTAGAGGAAAAGTACAGTAGAGAAAAAGTGAAAAAATGGGAGGTAATATGAAGGAAAGTTGGGGGAAGAGGAAGTGGTGAAGGACAGGGCGTGAAGATGACATTTTGAAGGAGGCTGGAAGAAGAGAAAAAGTGTGAAGGAAAAATGAAATAAACGAACGACAGGTAACGGAAATAAAAAAAAACAGGTAAGGAAGGCGCTGGGGTGGAACAGGGTATAGAAAATGTGAAAAAGAAGAAGAATGAAGGAGAGGAAATTAGATGTAAAATGAAAACGAAAGTGGTGAAAGGGGCAAGAGAAGAAAGACGAAGGAAAGAACGAAGGAGGAAGAGGAAGGGGAAGAAAATATTAAAAAAGGGAGAGAAGGATGAAAAGAAAACGAAAAAGAAAAATGAAGGTAAGGTTGAACGGAGAGAAAAAGTATGGAGAGAATAACAAATGGAAGAAGGAAGGAAGAATAATAGAAGAAGGGAGAACAGATGCAGCAAGAGAATGGGAAATCTGGAAGAAAGATGGGGTAGGTGAAAGGTAAAACTGGTCATAGAAAAATGAAATATTATAAAGAAGGAAGAAGAGAGATGAAAAAAGGAGAGAGGATAAAAAAAGAGGGAGGAGAAGGGAATATGAGCGAAACAAAAAATAGATGGTAAGGAAGATAAATAAATAAGGAAGGAAAGATTTAGAACAGAGAAAAGGGAAAGATGGAAAGGTGAGGGGAAGAAATATGAAGAGTGAAGAACGAGAAGATGCAAGAAGGACGATGAAAATGAGAGTAAAGATGAAGAGGGGAGGAGATACGAGGGATGAAGGGAAGGAAAGACGCAAAAAAGATGATGGAAATGAAGGTGAAAAGGAAGAGGGGAGAATATGTCAAGGAGTCTTGGAAGGAAAGACGCAAAAAATAAAGAGAAGAAGAGATGTGAGGGAGTCAGGGAAAGAAGGACGCGAGAAAGATGACAAGATGAAGACGGGAGGAGATGTGAGGGAGTCAGGGAAGGAAAGACGCAAGAAAAATGAATAAAAAAAGAGGAAAATGAAGAGGGAAGGAGATATGAGGGAGTCAGGGAAGGAAAGAGCCAAGAAAGATGATAAAAATGATGGGTAAAAATGCGGAGCCAATTTACTGATTTTCCAAGTTTCTGGGTCGAGGTGAAACTTGAGGCTGAGGGCAAGGTCGAATGTCAGATGGGGGAAACTTGGAGAGAGAGAGAGAGAGAGAGAGAGAGAGAGAGAGAGAGAGAGAGAGAGAGTGACTAAAAGATGCGAAGACGAAAGAAAGATGGCTGAGCAAGAGGGGCAGGGAGAGAAAAAGGAGTGAAGGTGAAGATAAGGAAAGATAAGCCCTGAAGTGGAGAAAAATGGGGGGAGAGAGATAAGGGTGAGTGGTGGAGGGTCAGCAGGGTCCAAGGAAACACGAGAGAGAGAGAGAGAGAGAGAGAGAGAATGAAATCACAGAAGCATTATTAAATCTAGTAGATCCAATCCAATTTCTTTCCCCTCACCCACCCACCTCACTGCTACCTTCTAAAAATATCCCCTTCCATCATTTTTACCCACCAGCTTGTTTCATTCCTACCAACCCATTACTCACGTACGCATTACTTGCCTACCTTCTTACTATCTTCCTACTTACGGATGTCTTACTTACGCATTATTTTCCTACCAACACATGACTCACCTCTTTGCCAACACTTGTACCTACTAAATACCCTGTTCAGACCGATGGCGATATGTTTTATTTCTACACTGTTTATATTTTATTCAGCTTGGGATAGCTTTCGAACTGAAGGGTTAGGAACAGGCATATTTCACTTATTCATTGTGTGTGTGTGTGTGTGTGTGTGTGTGTGTGTGTGTGTGTGTGTGTGTGTGTGTGTTTATTCTGGCTAACACTGGGTAGATTTTTTTTTTTTTTTATTCTGATAGCCACAAGATAAATTTGTTCGGGTCAGGATGGATCTTTTAAGCGAGATGGTTAGAAACATTCATCTTTGACTTCTTCACTAAACTTATTATTTTTCAGTTTTACTCCGGCCATGACACGATGGTATTATTCAGATTAGGAAGGAACACCCATACTGGAACGACGGAAATAATCGCCAGTAAGTCATTCACCGCGTTTGTTATTCTTCGCAATAGTTGTTCTCGTTACCACAAGTCTTTTTTATTAAGTTTAGTATAGATCCCGAATTGGAGGGGTTAGAAGCAGCGTCCATCAACCCCAATTATATTTTACTAAGTGTAAGTTCCCACGCCAGGACCCAGGAAACGAAATCTTGTATGATCTTTATCCAGTCCAGCAGATTTTTTTTGTTATGCTCTGACGTCAGGTTTTGCAGCCACTCTTTTGGACGGTGTGATATTAACGCGCAAACAATTCATTTAACAAAAAAAATATATATATGTAGTCTTAGTTGCTTTTCCATACCGCCCATCGAGGCAGAAGCACAGGCGCATGTCTAAGGGATTTTACAGTTTGCCGTGTTTCAGTAATTGTATCAAAATTGTGATGAGGGCATAAATTTCTGAATTTTTGAACTCCCATCCAGTGACATTAGCTTATGACTTTGTTCCTGTTATTAAAGAATTTTCCTGTATGGCCTTGAGTTCTTTTTTTTTTTTTTTTTCGCTGTCACATTTAGGGAACACTGTCAGCTTTAGGGTCTTCATTTTCTTTTTTTTTTTTTTTCATTGTCTTATTGAGGGAACCCCTTCAGCTGGGAGAGGTTCATTGACACCTGATTCGCCCAAATCGGTCCATAACTGCGGCCTGTAGAACAAGGACCATTGAACCGACTGACAGACCGAATATTCTGACTGCGGTTCACCCAACCAAGGTTCACGACTCCGCTTTTGGGAATCTTATTGTTTTATTTATCATTTTATTTGACTATCTTGTATGGAACTCTGGTGCTAAAGATGCATTGAATTTTCACTGTGAAGACCTTATGACAGCTTTCCTCTTCTCTCCCTCTGGATATGCCTTGTCTCTCTTTCTCTTCCCCTCAGTTTCCTTCCCTTTCTGTGGTCATCTTTTCTGCTCTCCTCTCCCTTCTGTTCGTCACTTTTCCCATCCATTCTCTCTCTCTCTCTCTCTCTCTCTCTCTCTCTCTCTATTGGCTTTGTTGCTCCTCTTCATTCATACTTATTCTCTCTCTCCCTCACTCCTTTCCCTCTTTCTTGCTTCTTCCTTCTGTTTCCATTCCCGTTTGCCTCTTCTCTCCCCTCTGGTGCCTCTCCCATTTCTTCCCTCTCTGTTTCCTTTTCTTCTTATTCCTTCCTGCCTCTGTTTTCATATTCTCTGTCTCCTTCCTGAAGTTTCTGTATTCCTCTTTCCATTTTCTCTTCCACTTTCGTGTTCTTTCCTTCAGCTATATTTTTCCCTTTTTCTTATTCCTCTCCTCCTCCTCAATTTCGTCTCCCTTTCCTTTCCTTTGTTTTTTTCTGTACCTTCGTACTTTCTGTGTTTCCTCTGCTCATTACTGTGACCTTTTCCTGTCCCCTCTTCACCCTATCTGTCTTTTTTCTATACATCCATCCTTCCCTGCTCCATTCGGTTTTCTTTTTCTTTTCCTGTTCCTTTCCTTTTACCCTTTTGTACTTCTTCCACTGCTGCCCTTTCTTGTCCCTTTCTCTTCCCTTCTCTGTTCTTTCCCGATTTCCTTCTTCGTTATTTGCCTTTTTTCCTCTCTTGCTCATTTCCTCCTCTCTCCTGCCTCATTTCTTTCCTCCCTTTTCTTCTCTATGTCCTTTTTATACCTACGTCTCTCCTCTCCGTCCTCTCTCTCTCCTTCTCTCCCTTCTCTCTCTTTCCTTCCCTCTAATTTTCTCCCTCCTTACGCAGTCACTCAGGATTTTAATAATGCCACTTAGTCCGTCCTGGCGAGAAAAAAGCAAAGATGTCTACCCTCCCCCCGCCTCTCTCTCTCTCTCTCTCTCTCTCTCTCTCTCTCTCTCTCTCTCTCTCTCTCTCTCTCTTTAATGTTTATAGCGATTAGTAGATGCTTCATATATATATATTTTTTTTTACCATTTACTACACTCCCTTCTGTCACTGTTTTCTTCATGTTTTCTCTCTCTTGTGTCCCTCTTCATATTCCATACTTGTTCTTGTGTCAGACTTGATTTTTTCTTTTTCCCTTCTTAGCAGCACTTCTGCACACACACACACACACACACACACACACACACACACACACACACACACACACACACACACACACACACACACACACACAGGTCCCACATAGAGTCAGACAATCAATAGAGACTCTGGTTAACAGGATTTGGGAGAATTATCAGCCTTAATGAAGAGGCTCCAAGGGGCGCTCTCAGCCCTCTCTACCTCCACTACCACCGCCATCACCGCTACCAATAACATCACTTCCAATATCACCACTATCATCATTATTACTATTTCCAACATTATCACCAATGCCAAGATTATCACCATTATCAGCATTATCATCACTACCAACATTATTACAACTGCCAACACTGTCACCACTACCAGCATTACCACTGCTATTCCTACTACCATTGTTGCTCTTGCTGTCATCATCGTTATTGTCCCACCTACCACCACCACACCACTACTACCGCCAGTGCTACCGCCACCACCACGATTGTTGCAATTAATTCTACTACCACCATCATTATTGCCTCTGTCGTACCACCACCACAACCCACCACCACCACTCCTGCCTCCACGCCACCACTTCTACCACCACCACCACCACCACCACCACCACCACCACCACCACCACCACTCCTGCCTCCACACCACCACAGCTACCACCACCACTACCGCCAAAACATTCACCATCTCAACTTCCGCCTTTACGACCAACATTAGGCCTATTTCCGGCATCAAAAATTCGCCGTTTTATTTCTCTGGGTCGAGCCCAAGTACCTCTTAAATTGGTTATTGCTACCACCGGCACTTGTACCCGTACCACAACTACCACCATCACATCGATCCCTACCACTACTGTCGCCATCACTTCGATCCCTACCACTACTGCCGCCATCACTTCTACCCCTACCATTACTACCAAAATCCCTTCTACCTCTACCACTACTGCCACAATCCCTTCTACCCCTACCACTACTACCACCATCCCGTCTACCCCTACCACTACTACCACCGTCCCTTCTATCCCTACCACTACTACCACAGTCCTTCCACTAACCACAGCCGAGCCTTACCATATCTACCACATTTGGCTAACGGCCTCAACTACCACAGTCTGTCTGCTGCCACAGACACTACAGTCTCAGTCTGCCAACACAGCTACCACAATCTCAGTCTGCCACCACAGCTACCACAATCTCAGTTTGCCACCACAACTACCACAATTTCAGTCTGCCAACACAATTACCACAATCTCAGTCTGCCATCACAACTGCCACATTTCCATACTGCTACCACATCGACTAGAATCTTAGTCTACTACCACTGATACCACAACCTACCACCACAAGTATCGCAGTCTCTTAACCTGCTACCACAGCTACCACAAACTCAGCCGTCTACTATTACTACAACAATATATTACCCTTCTACCATTGCTGCCTCTGTCCCATTGTTTACCCTTACCTCTACTACCACATACCTCTTAACGTGCTACCACAACTACCACGTACTCAACCATAACTACCACAGTCTCCTAACCTACTACCACAGCTACTACAAAATCTTAATCCTCAACCATAACTACCACAGTCTCCTAACCTACTACCACAGCTACTACAAAATCTTAATCCTCAACCATAACTACCACAGTCTCCTAGCCTACTACCACAGCTACCGTACCACAAAATCTTAACCCACCACAAGTGCCACGATCACATAACCTGCTACCTCAGTTATAACAATTTCTTAATCTGCTACTATTACTACCACACTCATGTCCTTTAACCCTACCACTGCCACTACAACCTCAGTTTGCTACCACAATGTCGTATATTGTCACTACTACCACTCCAGTCCTTTACCCCTACCACTACTACCATAATTCCTCCCTTGCTACCAGTATCATCTGACTCTTCCCACACTCTTCCTTGGCTTCCTTCATTCTTCCTGCCCTCACTCATCCTTTCTTCCTCTCAGTACTTCCTTATACTCTCTTCTTACTCTTCGTCTCAATCCCTTCTCCTCCTATTCTCATTTTCTGTCTTCTTCTCAGGTCGTCATTCTTTTCATTTTTCCTATCCATGCTTCCCTTTTTGTCTCTCTCTTTCTCTCCCTTACCTTTCATTCCTTTGCTTTTCTTCTTCCCTCTTTCATTCTTTCCTTTTTCTTTCCGTTATTTCTTCCACGTTACCTTTCTTTCTCCATTCTTCACCGTTTCTATCTCTTCTTTCCATTCTTTTTCATTATCACTTCCTTACTCCTCTCTCATTCTTTTTCCTCCCCCGTCTTTCTTTCCCTCCGTCCTTCCTTCCTTCCTTCCTTCCTTTTAGGCCTAAGCTCCTTTTAATTTTTTTCATATTACAGATATAGTTCATCATTTTTTTTTAGTTTCATTCCTTCCTTGTCCCCCCTTCTCTCTCTCTCTCTCTCTCTCTCTCTCTCTCTCTCTCTCTCTCTCTCTCCCTCCGTAGTTTTCCTCACATTCTTTAATTTCTTCATCGTTTCTCTCTCTCTTCACCGTCTGTCATACCATGCATTCTATCTATATCTTTCTTATTTCTCCCTCCCGTCTATCTCATCTTCCTACTATAATTCCTGCCCTTCCATCGCCAAGTCTTCATTTTCTCCTGGACTGTTCTCTCTTCAATCTCTTCACATCTTTTCTCTCCACTCCGTTCTTCCATCCATATTCTTCCTTCGTCCTTTATGCCTCTCCCACCTCTTTTACATTCCTCCGTCATGTGTTCCATCATTCCTTCATTCCTCTCAATATTGCTTCCACCCTCTCATTCTTTCATTCTCCTGTTCATCTATTCTATCCTCTCCCCCCCCCCCATCTCCATCTATTCTACTCTCGTCTTTTACTTCCATCTCTATTTCAGTCACTTCCTTCATCAATACATCTTTTTTTCGTCTATCGTTATTTCCCTGTTTATCCATATACCTTTCTCCCTTGTATTTATCTTTGCCTCCCTCCATAATTTCATCTATTATCCTTTCATCCGTCTACCCCCTATCTGACTCTCTTTTTTCCTCTGTCCATTCATCCTTCTGTTTATTTTCTACATTTTTCTCCTTATCCATGCTTACTGTTCTCTATCCCTCCAGATTTGCTCTCCTGGTTTCTTTTTTAAGTCCTTCCCCTCTTCTCCCCTGCCCATATACCCTTCTTCTTTCATTCTATATCCAGTCGTCTCCCATTTACTTTCACCCCTCTTCTCTCTTTTCTCCCTTTTCTCCCTCCCTCTTTATCTTACTCTCTGTCTTCCTTCTCTCCTTCCGTCATTGTATTCCTCCCTTCATCCTTTTCTCTCCTCTCCTTTCGTCATTATCTTCCTCTCTTCATCCTTCTCTCTCTCCTCTTTTCCTTCCGTCTTTCTTATCCTCCTTTCCTCCCCTCCTCTCCTTCCGTCATTCTCCCTCTTCCTTCTCCCTTCTCCTGTCCCTCCCTCCACGCCCACCTCCTTTCCACCAAGGGGAGGGAGGGCGGGTGTCGTGTCCAAAAATCAAGATGGCTCCGTCTCTCCACCGGGATCCCACAAATGGCGGGAAGTGGGTCCTCCCTCTCATATCATTGGATTCCACTATATCTGTGTGTGTGTGTGTGTGTGTGTGTGTGTGTGTATGGAGGGTGTGCTGGTAGTGACAGGTGGTGGAGCTGGGAGAGCGAAGGGTGGATGCGAGGGAAGGATGAGTGCTGGTGACTAGTGGCCGTAATAGAGGCGGCATTGGAGGCTTTGTAACACCTTTCCTTCAGCGATTTAATTTGCATATTATACCTTTTTATTCTTATGTGCGATACTGAAGCATGTGATACCTTAAGATGGTTTTGTACAAGTAGGTTATCTATCATATTAATATCGACAGAGTTGGCATCAGTAACACCAAAGAGAACACTGGGGATCAGTTCACTAAATAAATCGCCTAGGAAAGTATGTTACGAAATTGTGACCCTGAAAACGATGCATGAGACAGGCACGGTTAAGTCACTCTTAATGGGATTCCTTTCTGCATGTTTTGATTATGGTGGTACAGACAGACGTAAGAAATAATCATACTCGTAACTATCAGCCTCCTTAATTCCAGTCGCGCATCAGGTAACACACTGGGTATTTATTGGCTGGTTTACGTGCAGATGTAGGTGTGGCTGAGAATATATGTGGGAATTTTGATGCTGTCTTCAGAATGCTAGTCAGTTCTTGATTGACAGTTCTTACACGCCGTTAGTTTGAAGTCGAGCAATGACCATGTGTGAGCTGAAATGATTGGCGCCGTGGGATCAGTGTCACTCCGTCATTGTCACTTACTCCGTCATGCACTCAGTCCACTCGTTGTCATTCACTCAGTCACTGTGCCACTAATTCTCTCTTTGTCACTCAGTCACGCACTTACTCATCTTTGCTCAGTCCTACCCATTGTCACTCATTCACGCGCTTATTCAGTCACTCGTCACTGTCTCACACATTCACTAACTGTTAGGCCACTCATTGTTTCTTAAGCACTCATTGTTACACACACACACACACACACACACACACACACACACACACACACACACACACACATTAATGACAACACTCATAACCAAGTAGTCCAGGAGAGGATTTACTAAGGCAAGCACCTGTATTCATTTCGGCATAGGATATTTTTTTGCACCTCTTCCTCAGCGATTTATTCCGTACGTTAGACCTTAACACCCTCTAGTTTACTGCTGATGCCATCCAGGTCGATATTAAAAAGATATAAAGAGTATAATTAAAACTTAAGATACAAAATAAGTCGCTAAGGAAGAGGTGTTACCGAGTCCCCTATACCAGCGCGAATTGCTGCGGCTGAAGATGACGTTCTGGTATAGATAGATAGATAGACCGATAGATAGATAGACCGATAGATAGACAGAAAGCATGTTCTTGTTTCTGGGTGTGAGCTGAAACACTTGCATCATACCTCACACCTGTTCTCTCTCATTGTAGGTCATATTGTACACTTGTTTTTTCTCGAGGCCATATTGTACACCTGTTCTCTCTCTGAAGGTCATATTGTACACCTGCTCATTCAAGTGGTAATAATGTACTCCTGTTCTTTCTCGAGGCCATATTGTACACCTGTTCTCTCTCTAAAGGTCATATTGTACACCTGTTCATTCTAGTAGTCATAATCCTTAAGACCGTATTCTTGCTAGTGATGCCGGGTGTGAGTGCAGGTTTTCTCACTCTTGACCTCATCGTGTCACCTTCACTTCTTGACCGTATTATTACAAGGTTGAATTTCCTGGTCATATTTTGCCCATTCCTGCTTGACCTTCAGTGACCCCGCTTCTCAGTGTTGAAGCTTGTACTGAATTGTATATAAAGAATCTTCTTAAAAAATGAAAAAATAAAAAAAATCTTAATGTCATAGTGCAGAACCTTTAATTAAAGAATTATACGTTTCGTCTTAATAGTGTCCTTCGATGGAAGATGGTATTGGTACTCGATAAGATGGTTTAGTTATTTATAGCGTGTCTGGGATGTCAGGAGGAGAGGGGAGAGTAAGGGAGCCTAAGGGGGAGAAAGGTTGAGGGGAGAGGGGTGGGGGAAGGTGAGGGGAGTGAGAAGCATGTGAAGGGGGATAGTGTTACTCGATATAATGTTTTGGTTATTTATAGCGTGGTAGGGGCGTCAGGCGTTGAGGGGAGAGAAGGGAGAAAACTGGGGAGAGGAGAATGAGGGGTGAGGGGGGGAGAGGGATGAGGGGAGTGGTGGGGGTGAGACAGAGGGGTGAATAAGGGTCAGGTACAATAAAGGCTGTGAGTAGAGTGAGGGTAAGGCAGAGGGGGTGAGACGGGAGGTTGAGGGATGGAATGTGGTGGGGAGGGGTGAGGAGGTTGAGAGTAGGGGTGGGTAAGAGGATGGTGGTGGGGGTGAGGAGGGTAAGGGTAGGGGTGAGGGGGATGGGGGTCTATTCTTAGTGGCGGTGACTTACGTAAAGCTGGTGTGTCTTTTATCCAGGCCTGGAGAGAGAGGGTATTGTGCCGCACTCAGGTGTGTGTGTGTGTGTGTGTGTGTGTGTGTGTGTGTGTGTGAGAGAGAGAGAGAGAGAGAGAGAGAGGATGAAGTTAATTGTTAAAGGTAAGAATATGAATGTTTAGGTAGCGCCGGGTAAGGTGTGTGTGTGTGTGTGTGTCCAAACATCTGTGAAATGGATATAATTTAAATTTTTATTGGTCTATATCGTAGCCTACCTAAATATAGTCGCTTTACGATATTCTGCTACCATCATACTGTAGACGTGTGTGTGTGTGTGTGTGTGTGTGTGTGTGTGTGTGTGTGTAGGGGGGAACGGTGATGAATCAGAGATGATGTGGGTGACGGTGCAATATGAATGATTCCAGTAGTAATTATAATGAAGGCGTTGTAATGAGTGGTGTGATAATGGCGTGGCAGCGAATAATTATGAGAGTTAATATGCCATTGATTGTGTATGAATTGTGGGTGTTTTGCGTGGAGTTAACATGATAATCTGGTCTGAAGTACACACAAGAAAGTTATCTGTGTACGAATGAGATCAGTATTGCTGTAGGTGATGATAAAAGTTGATTTGTGATACAGGATGTGGTGTTTATATAGAAAAATACTGTTGTTGTTGGTGTGAGACCCTTAGCTGATGCGTGGGACCAACTTCACTGGCGCCTCTTGTCCCTGCATTTCACTATCCTTCCCATCCACCCCCAGTTCTCCATCCTTTCCCACTCCATTCAGCTTCCCATTCACCTCCACCCTATCCTGTCCGACTCCACTGTCCTTTCCACTTCACCCTCCTTCCCACCTGTCCCCAGTACCCCATCCCTGTTCACGCCACCGCCCCTTTCTTTCTTTTCCAGTAGTATTCCGTTCCATTTCACAACCTTTCCCTTCCGCTCCATCATACTTCATTCCCACTCCACCATCCTTCCCCCACTTCTGCATTCCCCCGTTTTTCGTCCTTTCCCTTTTCGTTCCACCTTTCTGTCATCTCATTCCACCTCCCCATATTTTCACTTCATTTTCTGCTGTTGCTATATATCCATCTCATTCCACCAGCCTTCCTTTATACTCCACATCCCTCACTCACTCCCATTCCACGATTCCACCCTCCAGCCTCATGCCCCTCCTTCTCACACCATCTTCCCTCCCTCCCTCCTACCCATCCCGCTCCCCTCCTTACTCATACCACACCCTTCCTCCCTCCCTCTCATATCCCTCCCTAATTCACATTCCACATGCCTCCCTTCCCCCCACCCCTCCCCCCTTCTCACCCCACACCCCCTCTCTCTCTCCTTTCCCACACCCTCCCTTCCTCTCTCCCATCCCACACCTCATCCTCTTTCCCACATCACATCTCGCTCCTTTACACCCACCCTACACCCTCCCACCTTCCTTCTTCACACCCTCACATCCTTCCCTCCCATACACCCACCCCACACCCTCCCTCCCTCTTCACGCCCTCCCTGTCACCTACACTCCTGTCACTTCACGCGTCCTTCCAATTCCACCTTCCCACCCTCTCCACCCCATCCTTCACTCTTCCATTACGGCCTTCCTACCTGATCCTTACACCCTCCTTTCTTCTCTTCACCACCCTTTCCTCCATTCTATCCTTCAGTCCTCCATTACTGACTCTCCTTCCTTCTTTTCGTCTTCCCTTTCTTCCTTTCTTGCTTTCCTTCCTTTCTTCTTCTTCCCTTCCTTCCATTCTTCTTCCCTTCCTTCCTATCTTCTTCCTTTCCTTCCTATCTTCTTCCTTTCCTTCCTTTCTTCTTCCCTTCCTTGCCCTCTTCTTCCCTTCCTTCCTTTCATCTTCCCTTCCTTTCTTCTTCCCTTCCTTCCTTCCTTTTTTTCTTCTTCACCTCCTTCCTTCCTTCCTTCCTTCCATCCTTCGTTCCCTTATTCCTTCCTCTCCACTCGACGCCACTCCCTTTCCTCCAGATTTCCTTTCCACTTCATTTTCTCCACACCACTCCATTTCCTCCACTCTGCTCCACTCCACTGCACCAGCCTTGCTTCCACTACACTCCCGTCCATCCATTCACCCCCTTCCTTCTTAATGTCTCTGTGTATTGGTGCTGGTGGTGTGATTGTAGGTGTGAGGTGATGTAGGGGTAGTGGTGGTGGTGTGATTGTGAAGTGGTGTGGTGGTGGTGTGACTGAAAGGTATTTTGGGGGGTAGTGGTGGTGGTGGTGTGATGGTGATGTGTTGTAGTGGTGATTGTGGGGTGTTATGGTGTTGAAGTGATTGTGAGAGTTTGTGAAGGTCGTGACGGTGGTGTGTTTGTGAAATGCGTGGTGGTGGTGATGTGATTGTGAGATGATTGTGGCGGTTGTGGTGGTGATTGGGTGTGTTTGTGAAATGCCTGGTGGTGGTGATTGGGTGTGTTTTTGAAATGCGTGGTGGTGGTGATGTGATTGTGAGATGCTTGCGGCGGTTGTGGTGGTGATGTGATTGTGGCGGCTGTGGTGGTGATTGGGCTTGGTAGGGTGCGTGATGTGAGCCGGGAGCCAGGCAAGGGGCAGCCAGTCAGAGAGCTTGAGGGCCATTTTAGGATTGCCAGCACCAGGATATTAATTGATCCAATCACCGAGACGCCACGCTGGACGGCCTGATGATGGGTGGATGGATGGATGGATGGATGGAAGAGAGAATGGATGGATCGGGGACTGAATGATGGATGATGGATGGAAGAGATGATGAGGGATTGAATGGTGGAGGTTGTAGGGAAGAAGTGATGGATGGATCGTGGACTGAATGATCGATGATGGGTGAATAGAAGAGTTGATGGATGGAAGGGTGAGTGACTGGCGGATGGATGGATGGAAGAGATGTTGATGAAAGGGTGATTTATTGGTGTGTGGATGATTGGATAAATATGTGAACAGCTGTGTGTATGGATGGGTGAATGAATGGAAGATGGATGAATGGATGGATAGGTAGATGAATAGATGTTTGAATGGATGGGTGGGTGGATAGATGTTTTAAATGGATGGGTGAATGAATGGTGGAGGGATAGATGTGTGAATGGGTGGGTGGATGGATGAATATGAAGGAGTTGGGATTTAAGTGTATTGTATTGGTAAATGGATGGAAAAAGTAAAGAATTGACATGTGATGGATAAGAAAATGGATGGATGGGTGAAAAGAAAAAAATGAGGATGACTGGAGGGATAGATGGACGGAAAATGTAAAGAATTGAGGATGGATGGATGGATAGAAAGTAGGACAAGGAAGGGATTGAGCCTGGATAGATGGCTAAATCGCAGGTAGAAATGGGAAGGGATTAGAGATGTATGGCCGAATGGATGGATGAATGGATGGAAGGAAGGGGGAAGTTTTGAATGTGAGTAGATGGATGGGAGGATGGAAGAGAGAAGATTTGAATGTGGGTGGATGAATGGAAGGAAGGAAAAGAGAAAGAGTTGAGAATGGATAGGGGAATAGATGGAAGAAAGAGGCAGTTCACTGAGGGAAGATGGAGAGCTGGAAGGAAAAGTGGAACGAAAAAAGAAAGGCTGAAGATGGAAGGAAGGAAATTGGAAGAGACTGAGGATAGGTGGATGGATAAATGGATGGTGCTTAGGTAAATGAGTTGATTGATGGATAGACAGATTGATAGAGAGGAAAGTGGAGTGGGGATCAGTGTGTTCACGGATGAAAGGATAGGTGAATGGTTGGGAAAGTCGAGCATTGATGAGTGGATGCATGGATGAACTGTTGGATGGAAGGATGAAAAGGAGAGAAGTACAAGTGGAGAAACAGTGAGGTAGGGATGGATGAAAAGCTGAATGGAGTGCTGACGGTATGGATAGAGTGAATGGATATGCAGGTAGATAGGTGTAAGTTGTGGATGGAAAGATGGACGGGGAGGAATAGGAGGAAGCAAATGTGAATGGGAGATGAAAAAGAAAGAACAGGAGGAAGATAGACGTGGATAAGAAATAATGGAATGGAAGGGAGATGTAAAAGAAGGGTGGATAGGGAAAAATAGGAGGAAGGGAGGCTGGTAAGGCGAAGGGGATGAGGAGAAGCTATTAGTATTCCTGCCCTCCACCCACCAATTACTCCCTCAATTCCCGCTGCTCACCCTCCGTAATCACCCTTCATACCTCTCCGCTCCTCACCCTCCGTAATCACCCTTCATACCTCTCCCATCACACTTCCCCTTCTATTCACTCTCACTTTCCTTCTCCGTTCTTCCCTCAATTTCTTTTCTCTTTTTTACGTTTGACCACCCTTCTGCCATTTCTTTCCCTGTCCCTTTCCCCCATCGTCAAATCCGTCCTCTTTTTCCTTCCGCATTCATTCGTCAGCTCCTTTCCTTTTCTCACTCTTTATCACTCTTATTACCAGTCTTCCTTGTATCGTTCTCCCCTCTGTTCGATTCTCATATTCATTTCTCCTCTACCTCCTTCTTTTTTTCATTATCCACTTCATTTTTCCCTCTCCAGTCTTCCCCCAGTCCATCTCTCATCCATCTTACCCCTCTTCTCACTGCCCTGTTCACCTTTATCAAATCCTTCATCCCTTTCCTTCCCCGTTTGTTCCTTTGCCTCCCCCATTTTACCATCCTTATAGCTACTATTTCCACTCCTCTCAGTGCTATTACCCTTCTTTCATTTCCCCTTTCCTTCCTTCCCATATCTCCGTCCCCTTTTCCCGTTTCCCTCTCTCACTCACCCAGTTTCCTCCCCTCTCCATTCCCCTACCTACCTTCTCATCACCTTCCATCCACAGTATCATTTCTTCCCCCCTCCCTCTCTCATCAGCTCAGGTCCTCGCCATTTTCCCCTCCCCCGCGTCCTTTTCAAGTGAAGGTGTGTGGCACGTGGGAGGACTTTTGAGACTCAGGGAACGGGCTGTTAAACGTATGCCCAGAGTCGGATACATAAAAAAAAAAAAGTACACCTGCCCATCTTTTCTCCTTCTTTCCCTTCCTACCTACTTCTCCCTTCTCTCCTCTCCCTTCTTGATTTCGCTGCCTTCTTTTCCTGCACCATCAGCCTACCATTTCTTTGTCCCTTCCTCCTACCTCTCAACCCTTCCTACCGTCCTTCTCTACCTTCTGTCTTCCTCCTCTTCCTTCTCTCTTCCTCCTTCACTTCTCCTTCCTTATTTCTCTCCTCCCCTATCCTATTCTTACTCCCTCCTTTCTTCGCTATCACTCACTTGTCCTTCTTCCATACCCCTCTCCCCCTCCGTCTTCCCTTCCCTACTGCTCTCCTTCCTTCCCTCCTTCCCCCCCCCTGATAGATAATCCAGGTGGGTGAGATAGACAATAGTGACACGGTCTGATAATTGATTTCACTGGTATTGATTCCTTTGGGCTGATTACTGTTGGGGCTGGGGCAGGAGGAGGAGGAGGAGGAGGAGGAGGAGGAGGAGAAAGAGGAGGAGGAGGAGGAGCTGATGTGGTGGTGGTGAAGGAAGAGGAGTAAACGTTGGTGTGGAGGAGGAGGAAGAGGAGGAGGAGCTGGTGTGGTGATGGTGAAGGAAGAGGAGTAAGCGTTGGTATGATGGTGGCGAAGGAAGAGGAGGAGGAGGGAGAGAAGCCGTTGGCGTGATGGTGGTGCTGGGGAAGAAAGGAGGTGGAGGAGGAAGCGTTGATGTGATGGTGGTGAAGGAGGAGAGGGAGAAGAAGAAGAAGAAGAAGAAAAGGAGGAGGAGGAGAAAAGAAGTTGTACGGAGCAAGAAGACTTCGATGCCAACTGGTGAAAAGGACTAGGAAAAGCACAGAGCGAGATTGAAAAGAGGGAGTGGAGGAATAGGAGGGAAGACGAAAGATGATTTGTGGGGGAAGAAGAGGTGCGAGGAGAATTATGCTTCTTGATGTGAAGGAAGAGGAGAACAAGAAGAGGAAGAGGGAAGTAGGGAGCTGGAAGGGCAGAAATAGAAGAAGGAAGAGGAGGGGAGCAAGGAGAAGAGAAGAGAATAAGGAAGAGAACAGGAGTAAGGGACCAGAAGGAAGAGGAAAAGAAGTGTGAAAGAAACTCTAGTACCGTAGCCATTTAACTTCAAGGTCTCCTCTGTAGCGAATTTTTTCTTACCTGACAGATCCCTAATCCTCTTCAGCTCAGTTGATGGCCATCCGTAGTCACACTGAAGGGATGATTTGACTAGTAACCAAGGAGACTCATTCCCACCTCGTAACGAAGACCTCATGAATTTCCTGCTGCCTCTATTTAGCGATCAAGTTGTGGTGGTCCAGTTCCGTCAGATGAAAATAAATCGAACAGGCTTAATAAAATCTTCTGGCGGTAGAAAAACATAAATAAGTAAATATACACACACACAAAAAAAAAAGCGCAGACGAGTTTAAGGAATTTGAAGTGTATAGGAACAAACAACAAAGAATAAGATCGTAAAGGAGAGAACAAATGCAGTGTATATGAAACGGGGAGGAGGAAGGAGTGATAGGGAGGCAAAGGAAGACGGAGAGGAGGAAGAGACGGGAACTTAAGAAAGAAAACAGGTGTTAGATATGAAGGAGGAAATGAAGATAGCAAGGTTGAAGAGGAAGGTTAGAAAGTAATTATGGAAGAGGAAAAAGAAGAGGAGAAGGAGGAAGGGAGGAGGGAAATAAGGAAAGGTGATATTATGAAGCAGGAAATGAGGACAAAAATGCTAACGAGGTAGACTGGGAGGTAATCAAGGAGGAGGAGGAAGTAGAGGAAGAAGAGGAGTTGGAGGAGGAGGAGGAGAAAAAACGGAGGTGAAGGAGAAGGTTGAGGGGTGACTGCAGTGCAAAAAAGAGAGATGAAAAATATGAAGTGGAAACTGAGGATGAAAAGGTTGAAGAGAAAAATTGGGAAGTAATTACGAAGAAGGAAGAAGAGGTGAATAGAGGAGGAGGGGGTGGAAAAAAGAAGGAAGAGAGACGAGAGACGATTGACAAATGATTAGAAGTCAATACAAGGCAGTTAAGTGTGAAAAACAGAACGAAGATAAATCGCTTGTAAGGTCAGGAAATGTTGGAGGAGAAAGGGAAAGAGAAAGAGGAGGAGGAAGGAGAGAGGAAGGTAAATAATGAGAAAAGCAGAAAAAAAAAATGGAGAATGTAGAGGAATATCGAAAAAGTATTATAGGGAAAAACGAAAAAGAAAGGAACATGGAAGGACGAAGTAGAGGAAATAAAGATGGAAGAGCTGAAGAGAAAGATTGAGTAGTAATTAGGGAGGAGGGGGGGTATTGGCGATAGGGGGTAGGAGGAGGAAGGAGGGAGATTGGCGATGGGGAGGAGGAGGAGGAGGAGGGAGGGGGATTGGCGAAGAGGAGGAACTAGAGGCGCGAGGAAGCTGTAATAAGATTAATTTTGATGGAGGAGGGGGAGGGAGGGTGACGGAGAGAGAGGAAGAGGAGGAGGAGAAGGAGGAAGAGAGAAGGGAAGAGGTGAAGGAGAGAGAGAGGACATATAACATCAAAGACAGTAGAGAGAAAGAAAAAAGGAAAATATTGTCAGAGAGGTGTCAGAGGAGGAGGAACAGTAAAATGATGAAGGAAGAGGAAGGAAGGAAGAAGGAAATAGGTGAGTCTCTAGCGGAAGTAACCCGATTCCTTGCTGATGAGAGGACAATGTGATCCCTCCTTCTTTCCTTCCTTCCTCCTTCCTTCTTTCAGATTTTTACTTTTCTCACGTCCTTCTTTCGTTCCTTTACATCCTTCCTTCCTCCTTCCTTCTAACTTTTTTTTTTCCTTTCTCTCCATCCTTCTTTCTTTCTTTCCGTCCTTCCTTCCTCCTTCCTTCTGTCATTTTCTTTCCTTCCCTTTCTTCTTTCCACCCTTCTTTACTTCCTTCCTTCCTTCCTCCGTCCATCTTCTGTCACTTTTTTCCTTTCATACTTTCATTCCATCCTTCTTTCCTCACATCCTTACTTTATTCCATCCTTGTTTCTCTCTTTCCTCCTCTGTTTCCTTATCTTTCTTCCTTTTTTACATTTGCTTAATTCCCATTTTCCTTCCCTTCCTTCCTTCCTTTCTTTCTTATCATTTTCATTCTCTTTCGTCTTTTTTTCCATTTTCCTAAGGGTAAATTTGCGTATCTTCCTGCCTTCTCTTTCTGCCTTCTTTCCTTCATTATATTTTGTCTTTCTGTTTTATTTTCCTCCTTTACCTCCATATGATGACACTATTTTATTCTCCATTTTCTTAGTTTTAGTCTCCCTCCTCCTCCTCCTCCTCCTTCTCTCTCTCTCTCTCTCTCTCTCTCTCTCTTTGTGAGGGGAGGGGACTAACGTTGGTCAAATGGGCACTGTGAGTGAACAAAAAAAATATATATATATATATATATATATATATATATATATATATATTATAGAGGCCAGTTTACACACCCCTGACGATGACGGGCAGCTGTACCATACACGTTTACGTCGTGTTTTACAGGTATTGAAAGGTAACTGATAGGTAGGGCCGAGGCAAACCATTTTACGTCACTAGAGCTATGACCTGTCCCCTCCCAGTCCTTCACGCATGGGTGTACGAGTACTGAAGGCGTAGAAGACTTTGGGAATGTACGGTGTGGTGTGGAAGATTTTTTGAGTGCAGAGTGAGGTAAGGAAGACTTTGGGAGTTTAGGGTGAGGAGTGGAAGACTTTGGGAGTGTAGGGTGAGGTGTGGAAGACTCGGGAGTGTAGGGTGAGGTGTGGAAGACTTCAGGAGTGTAGGGTGAGGTGTGGAAGACTTTGGGAGTGTAGGGTGAGGTGTGGAAGACTTTGGGAGTGTAGGGTGAGGTGTGGAAGACTTTAGGAGTGTAGGGTGAGGTGTGGAAGACTTTGGGAGTGTAGGAAGAGAAGTGCGCGTGAATATTAAGTAACTGTATTTATGGGTGAGAGTCTGTATGTCACTGAAGGGTTGTGAAATCTCATGAAAGGACATACTACCTCACCCTTTTAGAAATCCTCCTTTTTAACATAGAAATAAACACTTAAGAAGCAGCCCGTAAAGCATAAATGAAACTTAAAACCAGTGCTGTCGTAAAATCTGGCCCTACCACACGCCCAAACCAGCTGCACACATGGGGCACAGATGGTTCTCTTGGAGCCCAAAAGCTTTGGTAACACCACCACAGCGCCACAGCCTTACCTAACGTGATGACTGAAGTTCTTAGCTTAGCTTAGAAATAGCTTCCTAAACACACACACACACACACACACACACACACACACACACACACACACACACACACACACACACACACACACACACACACACACACACACACACACAGTCACCACAACAGTTTCCACCTACACTCCTCACCCTACGCTCAAAAAATAGTAAATAAATAAATAAACCCTTGCGTGAAGCATTGGGTAGGGACGGGCCACTTTTCTTGTAGCAGAAGACGGTGTGACTCAGCCCTACGGATCACTCACGCCTCAGGACCTTTATAACACGGCTTGAATTTGTATGGTGCACCCGCCTGCTAATGTTCGACGTGTGTAAGTTGGCCGTTGCTGTAGAAAAATGTAGATACAAGGAAGTGCGAATGTTGGTCTTCGGTCTTCTCGTAATAAGGGTAGCGGTCTCGTGGTCTTGGCTTCCCTTTTCCCCGGAACTCGGTCTGTCTTTGAGTTCTGTGTATCGATGTGGTGAGCTGTAACATTTCTTAGTCTTATAGTTCTCATTCTCTTATAGTTGTCTGATTCCCTGTTCTAATTCCATCTCTTGAAGTTCCGAGTCTCTTATACAGTTCTTGTTCTCGTATCTCTCTCAGGGCTCTAATTGCTTTGGAGATTTCGCACTCGCCCCAGTTTCTATTCGCTTCGGAGATTTTGTAGCATCTTCTTAGCGATTTATTTTGTATATTACACCGTGTTAGAGGTAGGATTAACAACGCTGGGAGGATATGAAGGTGTAATGTGGAAAAGACATTGCTAAGAAAGACCTGTTACGAAATCTCCGTGGCCAGCTAGAAATATGGCGTTCATTGTGTGTGTGTGTGTGTGTGTGTGTGTGTGTGTGTGTGTGTGTGTGTGTGTGTGTGTGTGTGTGTGTGTGTGTGTGTGTGTGTGTGTGTGTTTGGCTTCTCTGGCCTGGGGTGGTCCGGCACGCCTCATTGTTCTCGCCTCATCGATCCTAAATCTTTGTTATGAGGCGGCCCCACTGACCTAAATAAATGGCACCTCATTCTTATCCTACCCCAGCCTCTCTCGTCTCCATTCTCCCCATTCCTCCCCCCCCCGTTTCTCCCTATTCCTCCCTTCCTCCTTATCCCCATTCCTCCCCTCCCCCTTCACTCGCTTCCTCCCCTTCCCCTTCTCCACCTCCCTCGCCTCCCCCCCCCCTTTTTTTTCTTTTTCATATCTCTTTCATATCTTCATCCTTTGCTCTTCCTCTTCCTCTGCCCCTCATCCCTCTGCCTTACTCTCTCTCTCCCTCTCTCTCTCTCTCTCTCTCTGTAACTTACATCCTCTTCCTCATCTCCATTCACGTTTCACACTGACATTCTTTTCACATCCCTCTCTCCCTCCTCACTCCCTCCCCAACCCTCCCCACTTCTATCCCTCCTTCCCTTCTATATCTCCCCCCCCTTCTTTATCTCCCCCCTCCCACTACTCCATCACTCCCTGTAACTTTTTATCTTTTCTTTCACTTTAAAAAATATTCACACCCACATCTCGTCCAGTTTTTCTTGTTTTCTCCCTTGCTCATCTTTTGTCCTACTCTCTCTCTCTCTCTCTCTCTCTCTCTCTCTCTCTCTCTCTCTCACACACACACACACACACACACACACACACACACACACACACTTTTTCTATCCATTTTTTTTGTGTCATTTTTTCCTACACAGAATCTCCGTTCCTTTGCCCATACTTTTTTTCAGCAGTCTCACATTCCCCTCATTTTCACCCCCATCCATCATCCCTCATCCCCCCTCCATGACCCCTCCCTCACAATCTCCCTCTCCTTTCCCTCCTCATCTTTATTTTTCTCTTTCAGTCTCACCCATACGCCCGTTTCTCCCATCTTCGCCAGTCCCCCCATTCACCTCCTCCGTTTTCTCTCCCTTCCCTCCTCCTCATCCATTTTTCTTCTTTCTCTCTCTCTCCCCTCAGCGTTTTCCTGTCTTTGATTCTTTCCTCTCTTAATATTTTCTTGGTCGGAGCTTCTCTTATCCTTTTTCTCCCTTTTTTTTCTTATTCTCCCTTGTTTTGATCTCTTCTGAATATTTTTTTTTATTTTCCCAGTTACCATTTTCTTTAAGTATGTCACTGGTTTACTCTCTCTCTCTCTCTCTCTCTCTCTCTCTCTCTTTCAATCACGTAATGGAAGAAGAGTTCATGAAAATTGCCTCTTTTATTCTCCAAGTTCCCCACCTCTGCCTTCACCTCCCTGTGTTCCCCCTGCACTTCCCCTCTTCTCTCTGGTACCTCCCCTCTTTCCCCCATCCACACCCTTCCCCCTTCCCATCCCATCCCACATTTTCCCTTCCAGTCCTCCTCTTTTTCTTCCTCCTCCCTCCTTTTTTCGTCTTTTCCCCATATTCCCTTCTCCCTGTGTATCCCTTTCTTGTACAGTATAATTTCTCCATTTCCTAGTCCCTATTGCCTTCCTCTTCCTCCTCCGTCACACAAGCAGGTGGTTACCGTCTAGCTTATCATCTGTAGTCTGCAAGGTGTTGGAAACCATTATCAGATACAGGTTTGTTAGAAGTTCTAAGAAAATATATATAAAAAACTTAGAGAAGAGTATGGCAGATCGATTCATTGGCAGTTTGTTTACTCGGACCTGTAAGTGGCATATTGTGCGGGATGAGAACTATGGAAAAAGACCCAGACGAGATAAATGTTACGAGTGGAGCGCCTTAGGGTTCACTGTTGGGTTCTGTCCAGTTTCTGATTTATTCTTGTGTAAATGAATCAGATGAAGGTGTGTCCTGTAAAATACTCAAGTGTGTTGATTATACAAAAATTGGTAACAGAGCATATACATAAAAAAAAAAAGGCAATAGCTGTTGGCTGTCCACAGTTATGAAGATCACCACAAGATCTAACTTTCTTCTCGAAAGGAGAGTGATAGGTACAATTAACTCTTCCCCGTGGCGGCGGTAATGGGAATGAGGAAAGGGTGTCTGTACTGAGAGAATGAAATGCATGGGAAAGATCTCGAAAAATTAGTTTCTTCACCTTAATCATGGCCAGTGGAAGTTGATACAGGGAAATACCAAGTGCTAAGTATTGACATCAGGATTGAAAAAGGTAAATATTTTATTAATGTTAAAAATGAAAATGTAAATAAGGTAATAGAGTGAGAATTTTTAACAAGAAATTACTGAAAACCAAGCAATCACACATAGCCTATAAAATAACAAAGGGGAATTTTTTGTCATGCACTTAATGGTAACTCAAAATTCCCTTCCCTTACTGGTTAAAACGGTGCAGCAATTAATTCCACTCATTCATTTCTATAAGATTTCCATGACATTTATTCTGTATTGTGTGGTAGTCTCTCTCTCCTGCAAGCTTTAGTTGGAGGGACTGGTGGATGGGGAGAGTCTTTTTTTTGGTTTACTCTCCTTATCTTCACATCAGAATAGTTATCAGAGTTAGAGCATTTCATATAGCAATTGACCTTGAAAGAATGAGTTGTTGTGTTGCTGTTTTTTCTTTCATTTATACACCTCTGTATTTTATTCTCTCTCTCTCTCTCTCTCTCTCTCTCTCTCTATATATATATATATATATATATATATATATATATATATATATATATATATCTGTCTATTTGTCTGTCTGCCTGCCTGCGTGTTTGTCTGTCTGTCTGTTTATCTCTCGGTAGTGCATTGCCTTGAATATGTTGTGGCAACCCATGGAACACTCAGACTATGACAACAATAGGATATCTGAGGATGTCTGCCGTGACCACCGCTGGCATCACAGTGGAGGGCCGCATGTGAAGTGCGTTTGGATGGACCCATGACCTGCCCCACCAGCCCAGGTCAAGAGGAATTACTGGCAATTACTAGCGTATCAGCCATTGATCTGAAGGAGGCGGCACAACTCCACCATCACACAGTATTAACTCATGGTGGACTGTGCTGGTTCAGGGGAATAGCCTGCCTTGATCTCGCTGGTGTACATACAGTCTAATGATAAAAAGGTTTCAGATCTTTGGGATACGATGCACAGCTGAACGGTATGCTGCGACAGTAACGGGAACGGCCCTCCCAAACAGCAAGTAAGCAGCTCACTCATCGCGTTGTTAACTGGTTTTCCGTGCTTGTATCTTCGTTTTTCACTCCTCTACAAGTACCAGTTAATCACTGGGAGAGATTATTGTTTATGCCAGACGTATGGAACACCTTCAAAAACGAGCAGGATGGCCCAGAGAGAAAGAAATTGGAAAAGATAGGCAGCCGTTGTATACAAGAAAGAAAACATGCACGATAAATCTCCCTGAAAAATCAGACAGATGTAATTCCAGTTACCAAGAAGGAACAACCGACATGAGGTGAAAAGCTTAAATCTACCACCACCAAATGTATAAAGAAAAAAAAAAATCGCGTTAAGAAGAAAACAGAAAGACAGGAAGATGTGAGGTGGAAAAAAAAGAAAAAAAAGATCGACATAAAGACCCGGCCAGTTTCTAGTGCAGTACAGGTCATCTTGAAGAGTATCATGGGTGGGGAGAAGACGACAGCAGACGAACGAAGAACTAAACTGTAATGCACCAGGTACTGAAAAAAATGAAACCCAGGAAGCAGAACACTTAACATAAAGGGAGTAACAGTCAGCAGCTGATGACAGACACACAATACAACGGGACATGAGTACAGTGTAGACTAGGCCTACAGTGATTGTGACGTCGATATTGAAGAGCTGGCAGAGATTTTGAAAGTCTTAATGGGCCTCCCATTCACCACGGCGAGGACCGAGAAGACGAACAGTGAAAGAAGATTGATGGAAGAAGGAATCGAAGATCGAAGAAAGGGAGAGGAAGATGATGTCCTTGAGGCTTGACACTTACCACCAGTAGGGCAGATGGAAGATGTATAAGGCCCATAAGTTCAGTGCCAGTCCTTAGAAGATCGACCGGTGGACTATTGTAATGCATATACTAAGTCCATCCTTCCACAGTTTTGTAGGAAAAATATGTAACAGCTGTTCCACCCTCCCAAAGCGGAGTCTCGGATGTTGCCAAATCACCACCGCCATCACCAGCAACAGTCTTGACAAGGATAGCCGTCACCACCAGAAAGTTCACATTAGTGTGCGCTACCGACGGAAAACAAATCAGCCAACATACAGACTCGCCTGCTCAACCCCATTAACACGTGATTACCATTGAGGGAGCACTCAGGTTACCGCAGACTGCACCTCAGATCTGTAGTTGAGGTATTTCCAAGTCTGCTAAACCTGAGGTCGGGGATGGATATGCAGCCATAGAACAAGGACACTCATCCCTCTTTCCTGTCAGCAACGAGGGCAACTTTCACGGCTAGTGTTACGACACTCACAGAAAAGAACCACAATCCTGTTAGTTGCCACGTCTCCTGTTGAGAAGATCCCACAGCTGTGACTGTGTTGGGGCCGTCACCGTTACAGTCCCCACCGAAAAAAAATCCCATACCCATGACGATGTTGGGCTCTCACTATTACAAAAGCTGGCGAGGAGAAATTAACACATTTTTCCAGGAAGAGCCCCTGCCAGAGCTCCAACAGCACCTCCTCAGGGGTACACATATTTATTATGTCTGTCACGACTATTCTTCTTTACATCTCTTTACCATGGTATCTCGTTATTTGGGCTTAGTTGAAATACCAGGAATTATTGCAAGTAGTTTAGTATCTCTTTCATTCAATCTTCTTTTCCTCTTTCTTTAATCTGTCGCCTTTCCTCTTTCCCTCGCATCCTTTTCCAATATTTTTTTTTTCTTGTATATTCTTCCCTTCTATCGCTTCCATCCAGTTATAAAAATTCCGTCGTCTGTGTCCTGTAAGTTCTCTCCGTTTCCAGTATATTTTCATATATTTTGGTCTCCCCTTTCTTCCCTTCTTTTAGTGTTTTGTCTTGTTTTCATTATCATTCTCTTCTTTTCGCCATATCGTTTCCATTTTCTTTCTGTTCTCAGTTGCTTCTTCCCTTCCTGTTATTTTCGCCGTGATTTCCCCTTTTCGTCTTATCCTTGCTCCTTTCTTACTCTCCCTCCTTGGTTCCCTTTGCCTCCCTTTTTCCCGTATCTTCCATCGTTTCTCACTCTCGTTTTGTTTTCAGCCCAGTCTCTTATCCTCCCTCCTTACTTTATGTTATCCCTTTGTTAGCCTCCCTCTTGTATATACACATCCTCCGTCTCGTTCTCCCTTCTTGTCCTATCTTCCCCTTCCCCTATTTCTTTTCTCCCCATTCTTACCTTTCCTCGTTCTCTCCTGTTCCTTTCCCTGTCCCTCTCCTCACTTTCCCTCATCTCTCCTTCCCACACTCCATCATCTTGACAGCTTCCTCTTATCGTCCTCTCTTCCTCTTTCATGCCTTTAAGTCTTGTCTTCTTTACGTCGTTATCCTGTCTTCTACTCTCTTCTTTTTTCATTACTCTTCTTTATTTCTTAGTCTCCTTCTCTTCACGTATTTCCTCCTCTCCAGTTTCATTGTATCATTGTCATTCATTTCTTTTTTCACTTTCTTCCTCTCCTTTTCCATTCTTCCTTTCCTCTCGTAACCTCTTCCCTCCCTTTCTCCTGCCTCTTCTCTTATTTCCTCCCTCTTCTTCTTCCTTCCCCTTCTGTCACTTCCTCTCTTCCCTCATCTTTCTTGTTTCCATCCTTTTCTCCTTCCTTTCATCATTCATGCCCATTCCTCCTCCCCCCTTTCCTCTTATCTCTTCCCCTCCTCGCCGATCTTGCTTGTTTCCTTTCTTCTCCTCTAGTTCCTCTTATCACGACTTCGCTTCCATCCATCCTCCTACCTTCCCACTTCTTCAGCATCTTCCTTTCTTCCTCCTCTTATCACTTCCTCCCTTGCCTCCATCCTCCCTTCCTTCCTCCCCATCCTCTTATCTCCTTCACCCCCTCCCTCTATTTCCTCCCAGCCCCTCCTCCATTCCTTTCCCCCCCTCCAGCTCTCTTTTTGGCAAATGGCTTTTTCCCAATATACAAAATTGGTCCTTGTGTGAGGTATAATTTAAGCCAATTTTACGGTGGCTGTCGACTGTGGCGTAGGGGAAGGGAGGGGGTGGAAGGAAGGAAGGGGAGAGAAGGAAGGAGGGTGGAGAAATTGAAGGAAGAAAGGAGAGAGAGAGAGAGAGAGAGAGAGAGAGAGAGAGAGAGAGAGAATGAAGAAGAGAGGAAGAAAAGGTAGGAGAGAGGAGAGAGAAGGAACCAGCAGAAAGAGAGAAAGGGGGAAGGAGAAAAGGGAGAGGGGGAGGATAAAAAGAAATAGGCTGGAGGGAAAGATATTTAAAGAAATCATTATAAAGGGAATCGTGAATCAGAGAATAAGAAAAGGATAGCAAAAGAAAATGCGAGAGTAAAGAAAGACAGGAAAGCGATAAGTATATTGTTTTATTAGGAAAGGAATGAGGAATAGAGGAAAGAAGGTGCGGGGATGAAGAAGAAAAGAGTTTAAGACAGGGAAAGATAAAGAACTAAGAAAATGGAGAAAAGTTAACAGAAATGGATGAGAAGGAAAAAAAATGATAGAGGTAAGCAGTATTGAGATGAGGCAGGGAAAAGGAAAGGGAACTGATGAAGAAGGGAGTGGTGCGTCGCGAAACAGACAGATAAAGGAAAGATAGGTATTGAAAGATGATGATGGAGAGAAGACAGAGAAAAAACGGAAGCTGGATGAAAGAAGATGCCGAAGAGATATAAGTTAACAATTGTGGAAGAGAGGAAGAAAATGGGAAGAGAAGGGATAAAGAGAGGAAACAACAGCAGAAGAAAAGGAAGGAAAGGAAATATGGTGGTGGCACGTCGTAAATCCATACCCCCAAAAAGTAAGAGATGAACAGTGAAATAAAAATGAAAAATATAAGGAAGATAACAAACGAAAAGATAACGAAAAGAAAAAAATAGGCAAATATGTAAGGAATGACAGAAAATGGGAAGACATGGTAAGTGAGTGGGGAGACTTGAGTAATTTATAGCCTTGAATTGGATCTCGGGTGATATTGGCTGCGGTGGTGGTTGTGGTGGTGTATGGAGGCTCTTATATGACTGGTAGAAGATGACAGGCAGTTGTGGTAGTTGATGATGGTGATTGTGGTAGTTGTTGATGGTGATTGTGGCGGTGATTTTGGGTATTGGGGACCTGGTTATTCCCTTCTGGCAGTGGACGTTATATATACGCTTGTTTCTTGTACTACCAGACGATTTTATTCAGCCGGGACCCCGTGGTAGTGATGAGGTTAATTAAAGCGTTGTCTAAACCCCGCCAGTTCGAAAAAATCTCTTTTGAGTTTAATAAAATCGTCTGGAAATATAGGAGTAATAAAAGTACTAATATATAAAATTGGATTGAAGGCGTGGGTATTTGTACGGCCTTGTTGGTTCCCTATTGGCTTGGGATTTATTGTAGCCGTTTAGAGAGAGAGAGAGAGAGAGGTGGGGGGAGGGGGGAGGAAGGAGTGTGAATGGTAAAAGAACGAGAAAAAAGTGTTAAAAAGTAAGGAAGGTACGGTGGGAGAGAGAGAGAGAGAAGAATTATCAGCGTGGGAGAAGGTTAAGCACTGTGAAAGAGGTGAAGTAACTGAAGGGATCTTTGTGTTGCAGCCCCTCCTGATAGTCCTGTATTCCAAATGGCGTAGGACAGTGCGTAGCGTCTCTTCATTAGCGATTTGTGTTGCGCATTATACCTAAGCTTTCTCCTGTGCGTTATTCATATCGTTTTAATATTGACATACCTTAATTCAATAACATTCATGAGGGTATTCAGGTGTTAGGGACAGAATAAATCGCTAAGGAGGAAGTGTTACGAAATTTTCCAAGTATCTTAGACCCTTATTCTCGTCAGGTAAGGATGCTCCTTAGCATCTCTTCCTTAGCGATTTATTTTTGGATACCGTATTGCTGGATAATGTCTTCTTGGACGTTGTTTATGCAGAGTATAGCGACATCAGAAGGATTTATAGAACACAGAATAGGACATTAAGGTGTAATACGGAACATAAATCGCTTGGGAAAAGGTGTTAGGGCCTTAGCATACGACCAGCAGTTTACGCATATGAACTGTACGGTAAGAAGGAAACATATGTCTGGAATTGGGTGCTGCTGTAAGTGATTTTATTAGTCTTTATTGGAAGAGATTATGGAGTCTTATTGGTTTTTATTCTGGACGCAGTGTATATTAAAAATCTTTAAGTTTATGAGGATAATGGTGTAGTCATGGATTCTAAAGCACACTCAGTATTGTAGTTCTATTGTCTACATCGATTTGTTTCAGTTCTATGGTATTTTTAAATTTTTTTTTATTACTGTCTCTTTTCCTTCCTATTTCTGTTTCGAATATGTGAGGGTGGTGTGAATATTTTCCAAATTTCAAAATCTGTGTCGACAACTGTCCATGGATCATTGTTATGCTTCACGTTTGTGTGTGTGTTTTTGTGGCGCTGGAGCAGGACGCCTTCACGTGATGGCATCAGTATAACCGGGTGGTCAGGTGTCGACTTGTACAAACGTTCCCAGGCTCCCTCTCCATCCCCCGAAAGGAGGATGGACGGCAGGAGAAGGGCAGTATAAAGCTAGGTTCACGTCTATTCTGTAAATTTTAAGATCCGTGTTCTCGTCAGCTAAGGAGGCTCCCTAGCACCTCTTCTTTACCGATATATGTTCCAGACTACCCATGAATATCTTTTTCTTTCGGTCTTTTTAATATCGACATTGATTGTATAGGTAACACACAAGAATATGATAACAGGGTAAAATACGGTAGGTAAGGAAGATTGTTATTAAGCTTCCTAAGTACGAGAAAACAGCCTTTAAGTTTGGCATCAATCAACATACTGATTATATCCACCACACATGCTGTACATATCTACCACTGTCATTCCACCTAACACACCAAACAAACCATTAAAATACGGTAGGTAAGGAAGAGTGTTATTAAGCTTCCTAAGTACGAGAAAACAGCTTTTAAGTCTGGCTTCAATCAACGTACTGTATATATCCACCACACATGCTGTACATATCTACCACTGTCATTCCACCTAACACACCAAACAAACCATTACACTGGCTGCAATAACGACCGCCTAATATCAGTAGGCGTAAGAGCTTGCTTATATTGAAACGACGCTTTGACACCAACAGTGTTTAATTGCAACGCCACGAACACTAACTACAACACCACAAACTCTGACTACAGCATCATGAACACTAGCTGCAACATCACCAACACAGCGCTACCACCATTACTAACCTAAACACCACCACCAACACTAACCACACCACCACCACTAACACTAACTATAATTCCACTACCTACAGTACACTAACCACAACACCACCACCAGCACTAACCACAACACCACCACCAACACTAACCACAGCACCACCACCAACACTAACCACAACACCACCACCAGCACTAACCACAACACCACCACCAGCACTAACCACAACACCACCACCACCACCACCACCACCACAGCAAACCACCACAGCACCACCACCATCACTAACAACACCACCACCACCACTTGCAGCATTAACCAGACCGACATTTTGGCTACGGCGGTAATTGCGTCAACCTCACAGGGCTTGTTGTGGTGGTTAGGGGGAATGAGGTAGTTAGCTGGGGAGCCGTAAGTCAAGTCTAATGCCTTACTTGGGTAGCTGACGTTTTCTTTACTTTGTTCCATGGGTTGACTTTTCCCTGATAGATATTTACCTCCTTCACTGCCACTCTGGTGATGGAGATGGTGCCTTCGTGTGGTGATAGCGATATATCTGGTCAGCTGAGTTGCTTGGTTACAGGAACGGTCCTTAACTGCTTACCTATCCCCCGAAAGGAGGATGGTGAACTGTCGGAGAAGGGCAAGTTCAGCCTGCAGTCCACAGTGTTCACGTTAGTGATTAATCTGCGATTGCGACAACAGCAGCAACAAAACATCAACAACAATAACAACATCAACAACGACGACAACAACAACAACAACAACAACAACAACTACTACTGCTACTACTACTACTACTACTACTACTACTACTGCTACTACTACTACTACTACTACTACTACTACTACTACTACTACTACTACTACTACTACTACTACTGCCACTGCTACTACCACCACCATCACCACCGCTACTTACCTACCTAGCTACCTACTTACTACTACTACTACGACCTACCACCTACCCACATAGTACCACTACTGCTACTACTTCAGCTGTTACTGTTACTACTGCTACTACTACAACGAGACGTCTCTCTATAGAGTTTAATGAATAGCTTGGCGTTATCAAAAATAAAGTTATTCATCTCTCCGAAAGAGTTGATTCAGATATGCCTCACACACCTTTACAGCCTCACGTCTTCCCCAGGCTGAGTACATTTGTCTTAAGGTAGCAACAATCAACTGTAAATGATGTCACCGTACTGAAGGAATTGAGGTGGCTCTCTCTCTCTCTCTCTCTCTCTCTCTCTCTCTCTCTCTCTCTCTCTCTCTCTCTCGTCACGTGATTCACTGACGCGGGAGAGAGAGAGAGAGAGAGGAGGGGGGGATAAGTTACGTCATTGCTCACGGTTTGTTTACCACGTAGCTCTCACACTCTCCTCTATCATCACTCCTTCCGGCAGTACTTCAGTCCTTCCTTCTCTTATTTCTTCCTTCCTTCATTCATTCATTCCGTCATTCCTTACTTCTCTTCCTTCATATATTATCCTTCAGTGACGTCAGTTTAATCCTCCATTCCTTCCCTGTTTCTTGCTTTTTAGAACTTTTGTTATCACCCTGTCTTCATTTCTTTCATCCCCTCCTTCCTTCCTTCCTTCCTTCCTTCTTTCCTTCCTTCCTTCTCTGTTTCATTCATTTATTCACTCCCTTCCTTCCTGCTTGCTCAATATCATCCTTCATTCCTGTTTTCTCAGTGCCCGCTCTCAGTTCTTTCTGGCAGTCTTCCTTCGTTGTTCCTTCCATCTTTTTCTCCCAGTTGCTTGCTTGTCATTATTCTCCGTTTCTTTTTTCCCTTCCCGCCTTCCATTTTTCTGTTTTAATGTCTCATCCTTCCTCATGTTTTCCCTATCGTCTCTCTTTCACTCAGGATTCCCACTTACTGTCTTCACTCCTCACAGTCTTTCCTTCTTTCCTTCCTTCTTCTCCTGCCTTGTCCGTCCCATTAACTTCATGACTTCCTTCTTTTGTCTCGTACTGATTTAATGTCCTTACTTTTTTTTTTCTGTCCACTGGATCCCCCGCCCCCCCCCAAAAAAAAAAAACTACCACTCACACAACCCCTCCCAGCTCTCCCTTCCTGTCTTCCGTTCTCCCACTTACACTACTCCTTCACCCCACACACATACAATCTCTCCATCTCTTCTCTTTCCCATTCTCCCTCCGTCTCCTACTTCCCCCAATCCCTCCTCTACCCCCTCCCCTTCCTGTTTCTGCACCATCCAGTTCATGCATCTCCCCTCTTTACTCCTCTCCATCCCTCTCCTCACATCACCCCAAATCCCTCTTCCCCTTTACTGCATCCTTCCTTCCTACCTCCATCTCCATCTCTCCTTCCGTCCCACCTCTCTCTGCCCCTCCCCATCCCTTTGCTTCCCCCTCCCTCTCCCTCTCTGTGTACTTCTCCCTCCCCCTTCCTCTCCCCTCCCCCACCACACATCTGGCGGGGTTCTCAAGTATCCACCCACAAGAGTCATCTCACGCCCACTTTTTTCCACCCTGCCTTAATTCCTGTTTTTGCCACCAGAGTATCGAGTGTCCCGGGCAGCGGTGTATGGGTCCCACGCCCCATAAACACCAGAACTCAAGAACGCGGTGAATTAGCACTTGGGGGGAGGGAAGGACCACACTGTCACGCCGTCTATTATGTCATGACTGTGAGGAATGTTGACATATGTAGGGTAAGAGGCAGTTAATAATAAGCTACCGTGAGATGTTTGAGTAGTGACAGTGGATTAACTTTGATGGGGGAGACAGACACGCTGACACAGTGGGAGGAGTGGAGAAACACACACACTGACACAGCGTCTATTACATCATGATTGTGAGGAATGTTGGCGCATGTAGGGCAAAGGGCAATTAGTCAGCTACTCTGAGATGCTTGGCTTTGTTCAGTTTTTACCCTGTTTATTTTTAGCTCTGGGTTTGGTTTCCTGTAGTGCGGTACCGAAATTGTGAAAAGTGTGAATAATTTATAATATGATAGATCACACACAGCAGCGTTCATGTCTTACACGGCTTCCTCTTTTGTTTTTCTGTCTTATTCTTTAAACGGTTTAACACGTGCATTAATTGATATACCATTTTCTTTTTACTTAGGGTTGAAATAAGATACACAGATATATCCTGGTACACTTTGCCATCTGTGTCGTGTTCAAACTTCTGCTGTTGCACGTTAATTTGTATTAACCAGAAACAGGAAAGGAATTAGACAGTTGAAGTAAACTTTCAGCAGAGATTTATACCCCACGCAGTCATCTGTAGCTCGTTAAAACGTTTGTGAACTTCTTCTTCTATTCCACAGGGTAAAACATTCACTGTCGTTTCATAATCGCGAGTGGAGAAGATTGGTTATCAAAATATAACCTCCTTGCACAGTTTGCCACATGCTTCCCACAGGATTCAACCAAGCTCTGTCATAGAGTTAAATCTGTTGCATTTTCTCTCAGAACCCATACCTCGTTTTCTTGCTTATTTTCTTGACTATCATCCGTTCTGCTCTGTTTGGCCACGTCACCCTTTGTCATATTCACTCTCTCACAAGCTGTGTACCACATTTCATACCCATTCTGTGTTCATTTCTGTATCATTTTGCTTCCGTACTCCATACCTTTCACGTATACAACTTTCAAGATTTGCCTGGCCTACCAAATCCACATATATTCCTCACCACAATTGCCTCCACTGTTTTCGTTCTTAATTTTAGGTGCTGACGCCACGCCAGAGTCTCACACATTTACGAGTGTATGTTAAGGTGGTAATATCCTCACACAGTCGTCTTGCTCGTTCTTTATTCTCTTTACTCGCCTGGGATCCAAACAAATGAGGCAACAATCCAGTCTGCTTGATTAGTGGGGTTTAGGATCGTATTCTCAGTGGCTTTCTAGACTTCGCAACATCTCTTCCATACCAACTTATTCCGTATATAACACCTTGTCATTCTCGTTTTTTTTTTTTTTTAGTACCAACACAGTGCGTATCAGTAACATACAGAAAGATAATGCAGAGTATTATGCATAACACATCTCCAAGGAAGAAATGTTTACTGAAATTTCCAAAGATACTTTAGAATAGAGACATTTTAAAACATCTCATAAGGTTTCGACTGTAAACGAACATTTGACCGCGACTGTCCATTACACATTTGTCCATTTTGTTAATAATTGCCACAATATAACTAGAATTTTGCACTGCTTTTTTTCACTTTTACATTAACGTGAATCTCCTTTCTTCCCTCAGTCAGTGCCCAGCTTTTGTCTTCACTTACCCTCTGCCATCTCCACGTACAGATTTCCACAAAATTATGTATGTATATATATATATATCAAATAGCAACATTATCAGGCTACATTAATAATAATAAACTTGCCCTTCCTTCCGTCATCATTTTCGCTCTGCATTCCATCACACTAGTCTTGCCGTCTCTCATGACTTATCCATGTAAACATCCATCCCTCCAGTCATCATCCAGTCCTGTGCTGCCCCTGAAATCAGGATAGTAGGGGCTCGGGGTTACACTTTCTAGTGCCGACATTTAAGGGAAAGGCAACTTGTCTGAATCACTTGAGTGGTATTGAGTGAGCAGTAAAATCTATCCCTTGGAGTCTAGCTCCTTTGTACCTCATCTTGTTGGAGGGACTTAACTCACTTGACCATCAGACGTCTCTATAATACCATCAACGAAGTTGGACGGATGGATGTATTCACCTGTGCCTGATGGTGCTCAAGATGTCTAAAAAAGTTGTTATCGGATTTCAGTGAAATCTGGTGAATACGTGAGCAGTAGGAAAAGGAAGAGTTCGTAGTTTTTGAGGTGGGGTCGAATCCGGATGTTAGGGATGAATCATAAATTTGATTGGCATTGGCGGGGGTATGCCCTCTCTGAAATTGTGCAACAGAGCATACTAAGACCTTGGAATCAACGTACATTATGCGACCGTTGAAGTATTTGTCTGATGGGGAAGGGTGGTATACAACTGTAAATAATTCTGGGTGGCGTTGGCGAAGGTATGTGATCTCTGAGTGCATTCTGATTAGTGACATGATTACCACCCAGCGTGATATACGGTTTCCTGTACCACAAGAAGTCACTGAGCTTGTCGTTAAAGTTCACACACATGAATATAACACTACATGAACGATTGAATGGTGGGCGCCACATCTGCAGTAGATAGGGGAAAATACTGTAGCATTCAGCTGGCTAAGAATTACTTCTTTTGTATGTTTTGAGTTTCATGTTTATATTCTCTTTCTCATCCAAAATGTTAACTAAGCGCTTGAGAGCTGGGGATGACTGTGGTACACTGGGGGTTGGCAAGGCGCCTTAATGAAGCCTGTAATCTCCTGTTATGAAGCGTCTGTCTCTCGCGCCATTTAACACACCAGTCGCTTGGGTCTCTGGTAAACACAGACCACAACCACTACCACCACCACCACCACCGGGTCTTGCCACTCACATTTAACGTTCAGTTACACGCAGAATATTATTGTATCATGTTTGGTAGCTCTGTTTCCGATTTTCCACAGTTCACACCACTCACACGTTTCGTTGTCATAATGTTCCTCATTTAGCATTTGTTGTGTTCATAAAAAAGCAGTTAGCCCGGCCAGTCCAAGGAGTCTTTCTTATGCAGAATAGTCTGACGTCACCACAAAAAAATGCGGGAGGGAAGCTGTCATTGTAATAAAGGAGTTCGTGAGGAGTATTTTAAAAGTCGACTTACGTAATAGGCCAGATGTTTTGGGCTCTTTGATGAACATCCGCATAACTGGCAATAATCTGTGCTGTACTTTTCGACAAAAACTAATATTTCACAAGTAATAAACAGTTTCTTGAGCGTGAATTTTAGCTTATAAACACAGTGTCCTGTAATGTAATTAATCCATTTATTTTGCTCAGGCGACCATCAGACGATTGCATTCAAGCTAGGAATAACCTTTAATAATGAGTCGGCTAATGAATGTTATATCTTAATTGCTCCTCCAGTTTGGAACCTCCCCTTAAAGTTTATTTATTATTATTATTATTATTATTATTATTATTATTATTATTATTATTTTAGTCGTTCGGAAACAAGAAAATAAGTAGAATAAATAAGTCATGGTCGTGAAGGAGTTATCTTCAAATTAATTATTAAGGGTTAGGATGTACTTCAAGAGGGTGAGAATGAAGATGAAGAGCAGACTTGGAGAAGAGAGAAAGGATGAGGGATGGGAAGAAGACGGGCGAGGGGGGTAGTAGAACAGCGAATTGTGGAATAGAAAGGAGAAAAAGACAAGAGGTACGATGGAAAGAGAGTAAATTGGGGAGAGACAAGCGGGAAAACGAGGGGAAATAGAGAGGAGATAAAGAAAGAGAAATGAGGAGGAGGGAGAGGGAAACGGAGAGTGGGGGGAGGGGAGGATAGGAAAGGAAATATGAGATTTAAACACAAAGGAGCAAGAGGAAATGCAACAAGAGAAATTGAAAGTGAAGAGGAAAAAGGGGGTGGAGAAAGAAACTTGATAAAAAAGTTGAAAAGAAAGGCCACAGCTGACGAGGAAGTAAAAGTAGGTCAAGAAAAAGACTGGTACTATAAAGGATGGAAGAAGAGAAACTGGATAAAAATAACAGAAGACAAAGGAGATAAAGTTGATCTAAAGTTCCTGGCAGAGAGGCTTGAACTGTTGGCTTTTTGAATATAGAAAGTAAGCGTATGTAACACTGTAATCTAATTACAGTCAAGAAGTTGTTGAAGACCGTCAGTTAAATGTACTATGGCCGACAGAAACTCCTAACTGTTATCATAACCATCCACTGTACGACTGACATGTGGATTCAGCTGTACACACTGCCGAGGGAAATTGACAAGAAGAGGTAGCTGATGAAGCACATGTAAAGAGAGATAAGAACAGATAAGGAGATTAGTATTGAGATGTAATACTATAACCGGAAAGAACTGAAGACGAAGATGAACTGAGGCTGAAGAGGAAAATAGAAAGAATATATAGATAATTTGTGATAAAGGTGTAAAGATGGAGATGTAATGAAGAATGTGACAGCTAATGGTGAAAAAGAGGCCAGGGAAACATGCAAAGACAAAAAATATGCAAATAATTTTCTATAACAGATATAGATTGGTGCGAGGTGTTATAAGTGAGATTAAAATAGATGTAAGAAGGAAGTTGGTATATACAGTATATGTATACTAATGTGTCTGACTAGCCATAGGATTCACAGCCCGTTACCGTGGCTCAATAGTCCTTCAACGTCCATACACCACCACATGTCACCACTTGGGCACTAACACCCATCGCCCATATTGAAAACATGCTAGGGCAGTCTCGTACAGGACTGGTGTATTGGTATTAGCGGGGATATTTTTACATGTCGGCGGTTCGTGTGGTAGATCAGTAAAGTCTGCTTTAATGAAATTCACATCCTTAACCTGTTCCCTGCCCCAGCGGGGATTCGAATATGGGTCCATTAGGACTGCAGGCCAACTCTCGACTGATTCGGCCACCGTAGTGATATGAATGACGACGGAGTGAACATTATAAAAAGGGTGATGTAGAGAGGAAGATGGTGTAATGATAAATGAGGGAGGGGATAATGAATGCGTGGTAAAGATGATGATGGTGATGATGGCAGTGGTGTTCGCTACGCCACATAAACCACTCAAGGCCTCTGTGTTGATTGCTAGGAATGTTGTGGTGTATGCGAAAGGAAATGAAAGGGCATGGTGTGTGTGTGTGTGTGTGTGTGTGTGTGTGTGTGTTTAGGGAGGAGGATTGTTGGGGGTGAGGGGTATGATGCTGAGGTGGGAGTGGGGGTGGGAGCATTGTTGGAAATGAAGAGAGAGAGAGAGAGAGAGAGGGGGGGGGGAGGGAGAAACAAACAGGAGCATACATGGCCAGCATTAGGAGAGAAAGTACAACAGTGACTTGAAGAAATAATTTACTCTGAGAAATATATAATAATGGAAAAAGCTCGATGTAAGTTTATTCTGTCGACGGTCATGAATAAATTTAAATAGATTTTGAGTTTTCAGCTTAAAGTTTCTGTGACTGAGGTGAAGAAAATATTTTAAACACACACACACACACACACACACACACACACACACACACACACACACACACACACACACACACACACACACACACACACACACACGAAGAAAATACAGTATGCAGGTTTGAGTGGATTAAACTACAGGAATTTTTTTTTTTTTTTTTTTTACACCCAGATTTGAGGAGTTGTGATCGCTCTGACTTCCTTTTTCCCGTCTGTCTTTCCAAATTTTCTTTATAGGTCATCATAAATGCTAGGATAAATTCTAATTCGCATACCACCAAACGGTATCAACAATTTTCAATAGAGGTTTGTTTATGAAATCCGGGAGGTATTGATAGTTGCTATTTCGTGGACACCGCCTGTCATCATGTAGCACTGTTAAATACTTGTGCGTGTGTGTGTGTGTGTGTGTGTGTGTGTTTTGAGACAGGGATACAGAGTGATTACTCCCAAAGAGGAGAAAACTAGCGGAATCTGGAGTGCGCATCCCGTTGACTGTGATCTCGGTCGGGGAAGGGTAGAAACAGGGAGGAAAGACTGACGAAGCTGAGAATATGAAGGATGAAATATATGAAACAGATGGAATTCCGGGAGAAGGGGAGGGGGGGAAGGAACTAGAGAAATATGACCCCGAAATGGTTGACATGACAAGAAAAACAGGTTGAAGAGAAGCGCGGAAAACACATTTGAGTAGCCTTCAGCACCCTCACCAGACGCTTTTATGCAGCAGGGAATGAGTCGTAGCCTGAAAAGTGTTAAGTAGTGGGTCATTTACGAATCAATCTTCTCACTTTGTTTTTTTCACCGAAGAGGTTAATTCTGTATCTTAACCCCTCCCGCTCGAGAAGCCGTCTAGAGTTAACACGAAATAGGTCATGGAGGTGAAGTGGTTAACCCTTTCACTACGGTGGCGTCATATATTAAATCTCTCTTGCCACCTGCTGGAGATATTGAATTAGAGAAATTATCGTGTACTGAAGAGGTTAATAATGGCTGAATGTAATCTCTTTAATTAATATCTCAGGTAACATCAATAAAATCGTCTTAAAACATTAGTAGTAGTGGATTCGTAGTAGTAATAAAAATAATATTAATGATAAAAATAATAATAATAATAATAATAGTAATAATAATAACAAAAACAACAACAACAACAATAATAATAATAATAATAATAATGATGATAATAATAATAATAATAATAAATAAGAGTAATAATTATTATTATAATAACAACAACAACAACACCAAATCCAACAGCAGCAATAATAGTTTACAAAAGACGGCCTTAGATACAACAATAGTTAAAAAAAAAAAAAAAAAAAACGAGATTTGGACCACATACGGAACACAAATCCCGACAAACAAAAATACACCATACTGGAAAAAAGAAAGAAAAGAAACCCAGTAAAAACGTATATAGACCCTACTGGGAAAAAAGGAAAATAAAAGCTACGTCAAGGAAGATGGGGCTTAGCGACTCTTACGCAACGTCTCATTGTCCTGTGGGTGTATGTGAGACGAGGCCTACTATAGCTGGCACGGAGAGAGAGAGAGAGAGAGAGAGATGACTTGAAGAAGCTTGGGGGACATGAATAAATATTGCTCTCTTCCTATGTTTTTTTTTTTACTTGTGTGTGTGTGTGTGTGTGTGTGTGTGTGTGTGTGTGTGTGTGTGTGTGTGTTGCTGTGTTGTGTAATAGTTGCTGCGTATGTTGACGTAGGCACTACTGATGTGTGTGTTTTGTGGGTGGGGTGTGTGCGTTGTTGTATAATGGGTGGGGGATTGTATTTGCCTTGTTATTGTTGGGGGATGTGCTCTGGTAATGGCGATGGGATTGTCTTTGCAGTGCAGTTGTGTTGTGTGGTTCTCTTTGTAATGTCGTTGTTGTTGATTTTGCCTTTGTCATTGGTATTTGTGTGTGTTTGTGGGTGGGGGAGGTGTTTGTGTAGGTGGGTTGGTGGTTGTGCGGGGTGGTGGGTGAGGGCACCGCCATGGGTGAGTTTACGGAGAGGGAAGAGTGTGGGACATCGTTGTAGGTGTGGGGGTGATTGTAGTGTGACTTAAAGCTGCAGTTTGGACGGTAGGGTGGGTGCAAGGAGAATGAATGATACACATAGTACAGGGGTAAAATGAGATTATACTGTGAGGGAGGGTGCTGTGCAGAGATAAGAGAGGTCGCCACATATTAGGGACAGAAAAGAATGGAGGTCTTTTTGTAGAGGCGACCCCTTACAGGATGCGATGTCGGGTGAACATTGTATGGTTGGAACACGAGATACCTTTCCAAAGATAATCCAGATCGTGTGGTGGCAGCAGGAAGATATAATTTACACTCGTCGTTGTGCTGAAGGCCTTAGAATAAATTACTTCTGGACACTTGGACGTAAATAAAATAATAAATACGTCATCTTGTTATGTACAGTGTGTATTGTAATGGCCGGCTTGCACACGCCTGACAATGTCGACAACTTTGCTGTACACGTTCAAGCCGCCTTTTTACGGGTCCTGGAAGGCATCTGATCCATAAGGCCGGGCAACGCCATATTCTGTGACAGGGGAAGCAGCCATCTCCACCCAGTGTTCCACGCATGGGTGTACAGTAGGTGTGGAAAGCTTTTGGAGTGTAGGGTGAGAAAGTGTACATGGAAATTGTGTAGTAGTAGTAGTGGCAGTGTTAATGAGTGAAAGGATGTTTTTCTGTACCGTCGAAGGAATCTCGACAGTTTGCAAACTGGTGAAATAACATGAGAGGACATACTACTGCACACTCCTAAGTATCCGTTCCAGGTGGAATTGAACCCAGGTAATGTTAGACACGCACTCTACCATCCGACCGCTGGAGGCTCCAGGTCACTGTGCTGGTGGGGCGAAAGTAATTTAATTACACGGCTTTGATGTAGCTCGAAGACACCATACTTCTTCCACCTCTCACCAACAATTCATCATCATCTACTGTCAGTTTCTCTTCACTTCTTAGTTGTAAATTGTTACATGTCACCTCTCATCATCACTTCATCTCCCACTTCCTTACACCATCACTTCTCGCTGTCATCCCACAATGATTTGCCTGTATTACTGCCACATCATATCACCTGTCACCATACATTATCACTTTCACTTTCATCTCACCATCACCTGTAATCAGCCTGCATTGTCACTGCTCACCACCACCATCACCAGTCACTTAACACCTCTGTAAAGCCCTTCAGTGTGATGGCGTCTTATTCTAACTACCCCGAGAAAATTTGAGTCTACTTAGAGGAGTCTCGTCGACGTGGAGAGGTTAGAAACGATCTAAATAAGCCCTTTCAGTGCAGCGACGTTTGCATTTTATACAACCTTCCACAAGATTACTTTATTCAGCTGGGGAGGAAGAATTTTCGTAGTGAGAGAGTTAATATCAAATGAATTGCTGTTTGGACAAGCTTTCATAATTTTCAGTTTGGACGAAGCGAATTATACATGTGAATTTTGTGGCGTGTATAACTAGCATTGCCAGCAGCCACAACTGGCTTGAGAGAGAGAGAGAGAGAGAGAGAGAGAGAGAGAGAGAGGGGTGGTGCCTAGTTTAACTCCTCCCCCTCTCTCTCTGTCCGTCACTGTACTTTTAAACTCATTCTTCCCCTCCCTTTCCCTGTATCACTCTTCCATCATCACCTCACCTTCTGCACTACTTTATGCCAAACTACTTCCTCACCCGATCGTAATCCCGTTGCTCTCCCCTCCCTTACTCTCCTCCCCTCTCATCTCGTCTTCCCTCCCCTTCCTCCTTCCATCACTCTCTGCCCCGTCCTCTCCCCCCATACTTCCCTCCGCGCCGCCCCTCCCTACCCCTCCCTCAGTGTTCGCATGCTACGTTTTTATTTCGTTTTTCCTCCCCTTCCTCTCCTCTCTCCCTCCCCTGTCTATTTCCCCATTCTCTTGTTTTCTCTCCTCAACGCCCCGCCATGAATGGTTCTGTCTCCATTTAACCTCGGTCTCTTATCTCCCTCTTCCCCTGTTTCTCCTCTCTGTTCATATCTCATCCTTTCTCTCTGTCTCCCCTCTCCCCCTTTACCTTATATCTACCCCCCATACCTCCCTCCCTCCTATTCTAGGTATCTCTTACCCCTTCCTGTTACCACCGTCCCACCCTCTGCCCTACCTCCGTCCCTTCCCCCTCCCTCTCTCCATCCCTACCTCCCTCCCTTCCTGCCTCCCTCCCTTCCTGCCTCCGTCCCACCCCTCCCTTACGTCCATACCTCCCTGCCTCCCTCCCTTCCTGCCTCCGTCCCTCTCCCTGCCTTACGTCCATCCCTCCCCCCTCTCTCCCTGCCCCCCTCCCTGCCTTCCTCCCCGCCCGGCGACCCTGGTAGCGGGTTAGTGTGTGTTGTGACTGTGGGCCACCTTCACCCTCTCTCTCCCTCTCTCCTCCACCACCACACCTACTATCATCACAACATCAACTATCTCAACACCACCCCGGCGCTTGTCGAAGGTAGGACAGCATCTTTGTTTCACCATTTAGTCATTGCCAGCTGTAGAAAAGCTTGGTTGGTTCTGAATGCCCTCCTCTGATTAGAAAGTTGTGGAGATTTTGTGGATGGTCTGAAACTGCACACAGCTCAGAGTTAGCAGTAAAAGTGAATGTGTGTGTGTGTGTGTGTGTGTGTGTGTGTGTGTGTGTGCGTGTGTGTGTGTGTGCGTGCTTGAGGGCATACTGTGTGTCGTTTAGGTGTGTGCCAACTCCTCAGCTGTCACTAATTTGTTGTCACCCGGTGTGCGCCTCTCATTGATACCTCTGTGTAGCTCTCACGCACTGCATCACTACAAACCTCACCTCTCACTCACTCTTTCACTGCTCACCTCGCGCATCATCATTATTTCTGCCCCCCCTCCCCCACCTACATCCTTCCCCCCCTCCTTATTTCCCATCCTCCTTCCTTCTCATCCCCTCTCAGTCCGTCGCTACCTCATCTCAGATTCTCCCTCCCTCTTTCATCACCTCTCACTCCCTCCATCACTATCTCATCTCAAGTCTCCTCAATTACTGCCTCTACCTCCCTCCCTCCCTCCTCTTTCATTCCCTCCATCACTGCATTTGCCACCCTTCCTCCGTTCCCTCTCACTCCAGCAGTATCTTTGCCTCTGACCCTGTCTTCCTCCCGCACTTCTCTCTCTTCCTATACCTCCCCCATTCCTCCTCCTTCACCTGGGACTCCATTTATCTCCCTTTTGCCACCCATCCTCCCTTCTTCCCCTTCTCCCACCCTGCTGTACTCCTTTCCCTCCCTCTTTGTTTCCTACTTTCCCTGTCACCCTCGCCCCCTCCCTACCCCGTCTCATATTATCTGTACCTCATATACTCGTATATTCCCTGTATATATGTTTGTCAACCTGGGCATCGTCCTTGACTTTCTCAGTGTTCAAGGGATGTATTTATAAACTTAAGATTCTGTAAGCGACTCCTTGTATATGTGTGTATCGTTCTTCATACAGTTTGCAAATACATGCAGTCCTTCTAGAACGAATATTAAAGGGACGGAATAATTAAAATACATAGTCGATGATATTAGTTAACTGTTATGGGGGTGTATCGTATATATTCATGTGTAAATACGGTACACGGGCTGCTGTCTTCAGAGTTTTCCTACTTCCAGCAACCTCCCGCCTTTCTCCCCTTCCATGCCCGCCTCGCTCCTCCTACCCCTTGTCTTCCAGCATTCTTTATTTTGTTTTCTGTTTGCCTCTCCCTCTCTACTTTCTTTTCTCCACCCCCCACCCCCCCCACTCCACCGTTTTCTCTTCCTCAGTCCCGTTGTCATTGAGTCAGGTAAGGGGGGTGTGGTCGTCCTCAAGGTCTTCCTCCATATACAATTTTACACACACACACACACACACACACACACACACACACACACTCCTTCTTGTAACCCTTTCTCAACCACACGTTATTTCCGCTTTCCCCTAATGTGTGTGTTTACATGTAACCAACTGCTGTTTTCTTTACCCTTGTTCTGTGCATGTGTTTACCTCCGTCTCATAATTCTCTGCCCTCCTTTAGTTAATTTACTTGGCACGTTCTCTCTCTCTCTCTCTCTCTCTCTCTCTCTCTCTCTCTCTCTCTCTCTTTTTTTTTGTGGAGGGGTACAAGAGAGATCTTCCTTGCATTTATTTCAATACATCATTTTTTCATTCTTACCAGTTCTGATCTCTTGGTCTCGTATTTTTCAGTGTAGGGAAGATTATTTATTATTTAACCTGTATAATCTTTCGTGGCAATAACTCATTCACCTACCCGTGTTTTATCTCTTTATGCCATATATTCCTTCCTGTTTTTAGATGCTTGGCTTTTCAGTGGATTAAATATGCGTATCCGAGGGACGATTTTACCTAGTGCATAGATTTCAAACTAACACAGTTTGAGTGTGTGTGTGTGTGTGTGTGTGTGTGTGTGTGTGTGTGTGTGTGTGTGTGTGTGTGTGTGTGTGTGTGATTTTTACCTTCTTCCTTAATTTTGAGCCCTCCTGTTGTCAGGCTTTGCCTCCACGGGGATGCTTAATCTCTCTCTCTCTCTCTCTCTCTCTCTGACCTTGCTTCGTTTTCACTGTCCTTATTTCCCTGCCGCTGTCCTTACAACCCCGTCACTCTCCTTATTGAATGACCCACCTGGCGCTGACGTGGAGCCTACACGTGGTGGCGCTGGGTGGAACGACACATATGCGGCACCCACCCAGGAACCAAACCTCATATTTGTTTATCAGTGCTGTGATCGACGGGTCTGCTCGGCCTGACATTCTGGGATTAAACACAAAAGTAACAAAAACAACAACAGAGGCCCCGTCACCCCCTTCCCCACCTCGTCAGTGACCTAAAATTTCCAGTGCTATTTAAACCCCACTTTTATCCATCCTCTCCCCCACTGCCCCCTCCTCCCCACCGTCGATATTTTTACGATCCTCACAATAAAAAAAAAAAAAAGTTGTTATAACAGGACTCTAGTTATCTTCTCTTCCTGTTTCTCTTTTTTCCTCCTCCTTCTCCTCCTCCTCCTCCGTTCTTGCTTGTGTGTGTGTGTGTGTGTGTGTGTGTGTGTGTGTGTGTGTGTGTGATGGTATATGTACATTTTTTTAGGGGTGGGGATGCTGTTTGACCTTGTCCCTTACGCATACACCACATTCTCTCTCTCTCTCTCTCTCTCTCTCTCTCTCTCTCTCTCTCTCTCTCTCTCACACACACACACACACACACACACACACACACACACACACACACACACACACACACACTATAAGGAATTATTTAGCGTGTTAGACGCATGGGGGGCGAGGGGGTAAAGAGAGGGAGTGGATGCAAGTACTTGATGGGATAGGAGGCAACTTCCCTCTTCTCTCTCTCTCTCTCTCTCTCTCTCTCTCTCTCTCTCTCTCATGTACACTGTATATCCATCTGTATATCTGTCTATCTTTTCTTCTTCTTCATCTGTCTTCCCTTCTCCTTCCCCTGCTTCTCTCTCCTGTCCTTCCCTCTCCCTTCCCTGTCTTCGTCCTCTCCCCCTTCTTGCTCGTGCCTCTTTATCCATTATCTTTTCCTCACCCTCCTCTCTTCACCACTCAACCTCCACCACCCCCATCCCTGTTTGTGCCTCCCCTGCCATCCCTTAGCCTCCCCCGTCCCTGCTCGTGCCTCCCCTGCCTTCCCCCTGCCTACCCCCGTGCCTGCCTCGCTCGAGAACTCTAGGGTACCGAACCATGGTATCAGGATGTTCGCTAGGCTAGTGTGGCCGGCCCCTTCCTTCCAAACTTCCTGTCCGTTCACAAGTCCACCCTCACAACTTCCGTCTCTCATCCTCCTCTCTCATCTTCCTAACCTGCTTCTTGCTTGCACGCTTCACGTCGTCTTTGAGATATAGGTTCAGTTCGTGTAGTTTTCTTCTACTCTTCTTTTTTTTTTTCGTTTTTCTTGCTTATGGTGACTCTAGCAACGAGTTTATTATGGATACAAGGGACAGTTTGCGTCTTTCTGAATCATCCCTTATACATCACACTACTTACTGAAAATAGAATTAGGTAATAATTATAGGTGTTTCGAATGTAATAGGAAGGGGCGGTGGGTTACAAGCAGTTTTCATTCATAATTTTGGTATGCCATTAACTACGTAATTTTTTAGTGAAATATTTGCAAGAGCAAATGTTATAAATGTTTTTGCTTAAGATAACTCAGTATAAACACTTGGACAGGCTATCAGGAAGCCGCTGATAATTTTGTTTATGAAGTCCAATATACTGCTTTGAGGGATCCCAGGCGCACCATCTCTGCCAAGTATGACTTTTTATTTTTATTTTTTTTCATTCTTTTTTTTTTTTTTTAGTACTTGTAATAACCTAGCTGAATCATAATCATCATCATCATCATCATCAGCCTGAGTCGGTCCACTGCAGGACGATCTCTCCCATCTTTTCCCACTTTGACTTCTTGGCTATTAGCTAGTTCCATCCAAACCCAGGGATTCTCCGAATCTCATCTTGCCGTCTTGCTCGCTTTCTGCTTCATTCTCTGGATCTGTCTCTGAGTTGCCACTTCACTGTCGTGGTTGTCTATCTGTTACCCGTTATATAAAGCATGTGGCCCATAACATAATCCTTACCATTCCTCACTGTTCACCCTAAAGTGCTTGATCATTAGCACCTTAGTTTCTCGCCTGAATCACTATCTCAGCTCAAGTATGATCTTCGTATAGAAAAATGTTCTTGTTCTGGAAACATTTATAAATCCTGTCTGCAACACAGTGCAGGTATTATCATAAAAAGTGCATCTTTCACGCTCTTTTTCTTTCGTTTTCATTGGATCACAGTTTTGACACGTGAACCCGCATGTTGGCAGCGGGAGGCCCTAGCATGGCTGTCAGTTGCACCCTGCTTCTTTGATTGAGACTGGCCGTCACCTGTTGTCACAATATACTTTTTGATTAATGTTTTACTGGTTTCTCTCTTGGTTTACTACCTTGCCTGTGGAAATTCATATTATTTGGTAAATTTGGCGGTGTAAGTTTTATGTCATTTATGTGTTTTACCAGATTCCTCGAGAATTTATCTAGCTGTGAGTTGCATCCTTTAAATTTTAGACTTCTAGCTCCGTTTTATATCCCTCCCTTCAGCTGTTTCTTGTTATTTTTGGTTGGGATAATGTGTACATAGTATTATTTTCTATTATCTTAACGTGTTGCCTCGTTCGTTTTTAAGTTGTCATTAAAAAATGTTTCTTGGATTATAAATTCATGTTATGCTTTAAGGAAATGCTTCTGAAGTCGCTTAGTTTTTACCTGTCTTAACTAGGCCACTCCCTCAACGTCAATACGATATCGTAATTACATGAAATTCAGTGAGCATTAGTTATGAGGCAGGAGTGGGTCTTTCTGATTGTTAGTCAGATCGACCCTCCAGTCTAACAATACCTGGCCATCAACTGAGCTGCAAGGGCAAGGGGTCATCGTCAGGTTGGAAAAGCACACTGCGATTGTGATCAGTACTTTAATGCCACTTGATATTCTCCAGTCGACACTCTTGATTACTGCCCCCTACTTGGTGCACAGAAACGAAGCCTGGAGTGCTGCGAAGTGAAAATATGTTACGCCCACCTGATGATTAGAACAACAAAGAGTTTTATTGGTTATGCGTGATGTAAAAACCAATTACTGAAGTATACGAAAGCTAGATTTGCCTCTGTATCGTGAGTGGACGTAGTGGCGTGTGTGTGTGTGTGTGTGTGTGTGTGTGTGTGTGTGTGTGTAGAGGATACACAGTGTCGTAATTCCTGTTAGAGAGTAACGGCAAAATTCCACCACAAAATGTTCTTGTCATGAGGAGCGCGCATGTCAGAAATGTCAATAAATCTGCCAAGTCCATCGTGTGTGTTCAACTTTGCCTGCCTCAGTGCCCCACACATGTGTTGGGAAGGAGGATGGTCATTAGCACGGTTTCGTGTCGGTTCACTCTTACAGTCACCCGCATTCTTGGTCCGCTCTTACGGTCACCCGCATTCTTGGTCCACTCTTACAGTCACCCGCATTCTTGGTCCACTCTTACAGTCACCCGCATTCTTGGTTCACTCTTACAGTCACCCGCATTCTTGGTTCACCCTTACAGGTACCCGCATTCTTGGTCCACTCTTACAGTCACCAGCATTCTTGGTTCACTCTTACAGTCATCCGCATTCTTGGTCCACTCTTTCAGTACCCGCTCTCTTTTAGCTCCTTTTTGCATGTTGGAATCTTGCGTCACATTCTGCCATACTTTTTTTTACTGTTTGTTATTGTTGTCTGGTTAGCTCATTGGTCTCTGCATTTTATCTCATCTCGCGTGACTGTTTTGTACAAGCGGGAGAGGAAAGCTTAGAATTAAAGCTTATTGACCTCAAGGATGTCAGACGGTCTCGCGTTAATATTTCAAAAGTCTGTGTCTGCTTATGTTTACTTCTCTTTGTAGAAATCCATATCATGTAGTTTTATATGTTCGCGAAGATTTTTTTTTTTTCTTGTGTGTAGGCGTTATACCTTTCGTGTTCTCCTCGTCTCTCTCTCACCATTATTTACCTTTCCCTTGTAAGTTTTTGTCATTAACAGTATAGAACAAGGAGGACACCTTATTGCTCTTCATTTCGCCTGAATGAATGCAATTTCTCTGGGGTATATTAGAAAAAAATCTGAGCACGTCAAAGAGTACAAGGTCGTGAAAATGTACTTATATTTCAGACGTCTTATATATTTAGTGACACGGAAGGAAAGTTTTATGTTACAGTATAGCGGCAGTGTTTTTTTCCCCTAGTGTTAAAGGCTCGCAGTATATATATAAATCTTAAGCTTGCGTATTCGCTGGCGAAGAAGGGTTTACTAACACTTTTTATTTAGCGATTTATTATGCAAAGTAAGCCTTATTCCTTTTCTGGATGGTTAGTTGTCTTTATTTCTTTCTTTCATTCTTTTTTTTCTTTTAACATCTTGGCGATTATTATGCATGGCAAACCTAAATTATTTCGCATTTATTTATATGCCCATAACATCGACATCGTTTCCATTAACAACCTACAAGAGAATATTAACGTGCCATATTCAGAATTAAACTTGAAAAGGAGAAGTGCTTGACAGTCCTTACATAATGAGTATGCTGCCCTTAGTCTTCCACCCACCCCACTCATACACCCACCCCATTCGCACGCCCACCCCATTCTCTGGTAATCTAGTTCACGCTCGTAATCTAGTTCGCTCTCGTAGTTAAGTTCACTCTCTTAATCTAGTTAACTCTCGTAGTAAAGTTCTCTCTCTCTCAGTCAAGTTCACTCTCGTCATCTAGTTCACTCTCGTAATCTCTAGTTCTGTTGTAATCTCCAGTACACTCTCGTAATCTCTAATCTTGCTATATGGCCGACCCTCTTCACCATATTTACCTTATACCTCCCCATACATAGTACCCCTACCTTACTGACTCACCATTAGGCTCTTCGTTAGCACCAAATATCACTCTAACACCAACACAATAAGGGGTGTCTCTGGGTTAAATAAAGTCGTCTGGTGATAGCAATAATAAAGATAAGAAGACATGATTATAGTGAATAGGTTTACGAAGACTTTTTTTAAGCTTCCCATTACAAGGGGTGTTTCGTAAGCTAAAAAAAAAAAAAATCGTCCAGAACTAGCAAGAAATGGTACTGAAGGTGTAAAGTCCTCAGTGTGTTTAGAGCCTCATCTGCGATTCACAGGTGGGGGTGACTAATTTACGACAAGGTGATGCGCAAAGGACGGATGGGAGTACGCGCAAAAAAGCTTATTCCTGTACGAAGATGACGCATTTTTTCATTTTATTGGTGATACGTCCAGAGCATTTTGTTCACCTTAGGAGAGAGAGAGAGAGAGAGAGAGAGAGAGAGAGAGAGAGAGAGAGAGAGGTTGTATTAAAGGGGTAAATGAAGGCTCAACCTCAACCAGTGCAAGAAGTCTCCCCAGAATTAAACAAAATCGTATTAAGAGACCAAGAATAAAGTGAAAAGTTCATTCTCTGGGTGAAGAGGTTAAGTTCGTTTTCCACAGGCGTTTTGGATTACCGTACAATTACATCGACCCGCTTGCACAGACGCTTTTGTGTGTGTGTGTGTGTGTGTGTGTGTGTGTGTGTGTGTGTGTGTGTGTGTGTGTGTGTGTGTGTCTGTCTGTCTGTCTGTGTCAAGTTGCTAGCCAAGGAAACCCGCACTTCCTGTTTCCGCTTTCACAGTCACCTTCGGCCGTGATGCTGGCGAACGCATGGACCATTAAAAGACGCATTTTCACGATGGCTGCAACAGTGTCCTTAGTGAGCTGCATACGTCCCCAAAGAAGCCTCTGATTCTACAGATTTATTTATTTATTTATTTTGAGATGCAGACAATAGCTAAAAAAAAAAAAAACTTACCTGAGAAGTATTCTGTTTTTTGTTCTTCCTTTCACCAGACCTTTTTTATTTTTTATTTTTATTATTTATTTATTTATTTATTTATTGTCTTACGATAGACGTTAGGGCTTGGAGGGGTTAGATGTAGCCTTCACCAACCCCCTCACAGCAAGGCGCCTCCCCTAAGTTGAATAAAACCGTCTGTTTGTGGTTAAAGAGACTCCATGTCAAATACTGTGCTGTACGTCTCCCTGGGAATGGTTTCTGTGGAGTTCTAAATGGTAGAGGAATGAAGAACTCAGGGTCCTTTCTGTGTTTTCTGCCTCTCTTATTTTTGTCCATTTGCTTGTATCTTTTTTGTCTACAAGATCCACCCACTCCACCCAGTGTAATAGGGAACTGGGATAGGATAATGATGATGGTGAGTGTGGTGGTGGGGGGTGGTGGTGGTAGTTGTGGTGTTAGTTCTGTTACCTATAGTTTCCTTCTATCTCTCGAGTTTCTCCTGTTTTCCTGCCGTAGCTCATTTGAACCTTTCCCAAGAAGGACATCAGCAAATTTTAACTTTAATCATTTTGCATTCCTGTCTCTGCTCTCTCTTCCCCCACGTCTGGCGCATATCCTTTCCCCTCCTCTCACCCTTCCTGTAAACCCTGTCATTATGGAAACACTAGTACTCAGGGCCAGCTAAGACAAGAGTTTATTTATCTTGCGCATATCCTTTCTCCCCTCTTTCTTCTTTCCTCTTAGCCCTATCATTTTAGAAACACTAGTATTTAATGCCAGCTAAGACCAGGCTTTATTTCAGCTGAGAGTAATCTGAGTCTGAGAGAGCTAATTCTTTTACCATAAACTCTCGCACGATCGGAACACCTGTAGTATTTTATTCCAACTAACGCCAGATTTTATTCATCTGAGAGTGCTTTATCCTTCCCAACTCCAAAAATTTTTCTTGATTTTCTGTTTCCTTCCTTCCCTCATTACGCACTTGCCCTCATCCTTCCTAACCCCATAACTCCTGCTTAACCTCCTCTGTCCCTAACTTCCTCTTCCCTCTTCCTAACATCCTCTTTTAATCTCTAATATCCGCCCTCCTCCTCACTAACCTCTCCCTTTCTTTTAAACTCTCTCTCGCTCTTCCTAACTTCCTTTCTCGTAATCCAAATTTTGTTATTATTCTGTTTTTTTATCCTGATTTCTTTGTTTTTATCTTCATGATTACAGCATATTTTATTTTCTTAACTTTTCTTTGGCCTTCTTTCAGTACTTTTATTTCTTTACTTTGGCAAAAAATGATCTTCCACAGCGCGATTTGCGTTGCGTCATGAAATTGTCAAGGGGAAGGGGGGGTGGGAGAAATTGGTGTGGTGAGCAAAGGAGTGGGTGGGATGGTAGTTTGGTGGGCGGTGAGGAGGGGACAACAACAACAACAACAACAACAACAGCAAAAAGTATATCTTGCGAAAATGGGTGTTGTAGGGCTGGTGGTTTGAGGGAAATGGAAGTGTGTTGCAAAATATCCCCCAAGAATGATAATGTGGGGAAGGGTGTACAGAAATGGGTGGAAGGAGCTGGAAATGTGCTGGGGATGAAGAAGGGCGATGAGACCATACCCTGTCAAAATGAGTGCTGTAGAATGAATGGTTTGTGTAGTGATTTTTTTTTTCTTTAAGTATTCTGCAGCGAGAACAGAATAAGGTGGCGTTGGTCTCATATACCTGACGTCTTGCAGGGCAGGTTAAAACGTGCCTGTGCTTAGGCCTGTGAGGTGGAGCCAGGATTCCCGGGACTAGGAAGCTGTGTGAATGACTGTCGTAGCCTATTCTTTACCCTGTTACCTTCCCTAACTTTCGTAATTCCGTGAGTAAATCTGCGAGCTTCCCTAACTTCATCCTCTAACCATTTTAACGCCAAGCTTATTCCGTCTTCCTTTGCGTTGCCTTAGTTTTTATTTATTCAGTTTTTATTACCTCCATCTCTCCTTGCTAACGCTTATTGCAAATTCCTCAACATCTGTCTTCCATTCTTAACTCAAATGCCCCCCCCCCTCTCTCTCTCTCGTGTGTGTGTGTGTGTGTGTGTGTGTGTGTGTGTGTGTGTGTGTGTGTGTGTGTAACCTGCATCATTAACTCCCTACATGACGTCCGTGACCTATCTTACTGCCTTCAGATGCACTTCTAACCCTGTCCCTAACCTTCTTAATCCCATCAGTACGAAGAAGTCACATATATTTTCCTCCTGCTAACCCCATGAGAATTTTTATACATGTTAGGAAAGGGCACAGGTACTGACGGGGTTAACATTATCTCCGTTAACCTGATCACTACGACACCTTCATTTATTTGTGTTATTTCCAGTCGATTATTTTTTTAACTATAGATAATTCGTTCATGATCAATAGGTTAATCCCTCAATGCTCTAACACTCACTACTTTTTTTTTTTTTATATATTACCCGCCATCGTAACTCAGCCAGGCGTCAGAGCAAAAATCTGCACACTATCTTCCCAACTTATCCCCCTTTCTCGTCTCCCCGTCTCCCTAACTCAGCCAGACCCAGAACAAAAACGCACTTGCTTTCGTCCTTAATCTCCACGCCCGTCATTCACCCTCCCCAACTCAGTCCTCAGGTCAAACACACACACACTCACTCCATCGTCCTAAATTTTTCTTCACTTCTCCACACCTCTTTAACTCAGCCAGACCTCTCACCCTCCCACCCTCACGTACAGAGAGAGAGAGAGAGAGAGAGAGAGAGAGAAGCTGCACTCCGATCCAACCACTTGCGCTGTCTCCAGCACTATTTATAGAAGCTAAGTAATCAAGTGTGTTAATAGTGCTAAACAAGGATGCTGGCGAGGCTCCGGCTGTATGGTACGAGTGGCTGTTGCTGTCTGCGTGAATAAATGGTTGCGTTTTGTGTGTGAACGAGTGGTTATAGTGTTCCTACTGGTAACTGCTGTTGTATGAACTGTTGCCGTATATTGCTGTTGCTTTCTCTTTGGTTGAGTGATTGTTGCTGTCTGGGGAAGTGGCTTTATTTCACTGTGGTGTTCTTTTTTGTGCAGAAAGAAAGAACCTAAGACTGAGAGCTTGCAGAATTTACCTTTCCAAAAATGCCTCCCACCCCCCAACCCCCAAAATGCCAAAGTCAAGATCTGTTTACTTCGATATGCCAAGAAGCATTGCGTTAAAAGTCAGATTACAGGCAGTGGGAAAGCCAAAATGAAGACGTCAGTTTTAGAATTGGTTACTTGCATGTATGTAAGACTAAGAATGACGGTTAGCACTTCCTTGAGAGAGCTGGACAGGAAAGGAGCGAGACTGTAGCAAAACTAGTGCCGTTATGTGAGAAGAACGCAAACAGAAAGTTGTGCGAACAGAAATTTGTGAAGAAAGTTGACGAGAATATAAGAGAGAGAGGAGGGGGAAGGGGGAGAGAGAGAGAGAGGCAATATTGCAGCAAAGAGCGGGATGTTGAAGAGGAGTTAGTGAGAGGAAGAGAGGTGATGAGATGATAAGTCTCTAGTTAGTGTCAGGAAGAAAGATGATAACGAAGTCTCTCGCTTCGAAATGCTGTTAACTGGTGAACCCCCACACATATGAGCGTCGTACTCCACACAGTGTCCAAGAAAGTCCTGAGGTTAACTTTACGAAGACGGTTCTACACTAGTTCTGTGAAACTTTTTTTTCAAGAATATTAATATGATCCTCCCAAGACAGGCCATGAGAAAAAGGGACACCACGGGTATTAAAAGGTTGTGTAGGACTGAGCTGTGTGTTGTTGAAGTTAAGTGGATAGTCATGTGGAAGATTGTGCCAAGTTGAGGGATGGGGTCGGTTCAATCTTCCTCATGATTCGCCGCTTAGGCTAACACACACAAGACACGACTGGTACTGTCTGGTTAAGTTGCTGCTCTGTTATGACTCTTGCTGTGTTTTTAGATGAGTGGTTTTCTTTCTCCTCAGTGGCTGTTGCTGTTTGGATTAGTGGTTTTATTACCCGTCCCCGTCCCGGAGGGGCTCGGGAGGGGTATTGTTCTCACTTGGTTTGTCTGTCTGTTTGTTTGTTTGTTTGTCTGTCTGTCTCTCTGTCTGTCTGTCTGTCTGTCTGTCTGTCCGTTAACAACTTTATGCGAAAAGTACTGGTGCGATTTTAACTAAAATTACTGGGAGTATGGGCTATGACCCTCTGATCACCTGATTAAATTTTGGGCCAAATTGGGCCAAGGCCCAGGCTGTGGGCCCAAAAAAAGGTAATATATATATATATATATATATATATGTGTATGTATTTCCGCCATAACTCCTTTCAAAATCGTCATATCGACATGAAACCAAAACCTGAAGTACATCTTTCAAATCTTCATCCTATAACATGCCTCATTACATCAAGGGGGTCACTCCCGAGTTAGCGGTAGAAGGGTCAGTGTCAGGTGGGTGGGGCCAAAAATTTCAAATGGGCATAGAATCGTCAATTTTCACCCGATTTACTCCAAATTTGATTTGTGGCATCTTTGACTAGGTATCCTGTTGTGTTAATATGTCAGCACTAAAATGACTGCCGGGGACGGGTTTGCTGTGCCTTGGCACCGCTTCTTGTTTTTTCTCTTTAGTGGCTGTTGCTGTCTGGATGATTATGCTTATCCCTCGTGGTTATTACTGTATGGGTTGGGGCTTTGTATTTTTATATAATGGCTTCTGGGGTCTGGATGATTGGTTTACCTTTCCTAGGTGCTGTTGCTGTGTGGATGAGTGGTCGGTATCGCTTCACTAACGAGGGATTCTAGCCTGTAAAAAAAAGAAGTCTGGGGAGGAGAAGAGTATCAAAGTAGAGATTTTGTTTTGTTAGTGAAGGGGATTAGAGGCTTCTGACCTGCCCATAACAACAGTTTCATCCCAGGCTTTATAAATATCGTTTGGAGGTGGCAGGAATTAAAATATAAATGTTTTAGTGAAGAGACTAATGGATACTTCACCAGGAGAGTTGGTGGTGTTGAGGGATCCCTTCACGTAGAGGCACTGATATAGCTAAGTGATTCCACTGCCCTGTTATAAAGACTTAACTCCTTTCCCTATCTCGCGAAAGGGTGATGGTGGTTTTCAGGAGAAGGTTAATTTCAGCCTGCAGTCCACTGGGTTCACATTCCTTATCAACCTGCCGCCAAAACAGCACCAATTACAGCTAAGACAATTCCTCCTTGAGATTAATAAAACCTAAATGGGGTGACAAGAACATTTAAATTGTCAAGGTAGTGTAATGGCTGACTGTGTGGCGTTTCCTTTATTCATGTAGGCTACAGTAGGTGTTGTTGAGTGCGTGGTGTTTACGTAATGCTGTCTGTGTTGATGGTTGTGAGGGTTTCATTCAGTAATATGATTTTTTCCTTTAACTCTCTCTCTCTCTCTCTCTCTCTCTCTCTCTCTCTCTCTCTCTCTCTCTCTCTCTCTCTCAGCCCGAAGGATCGTAAGTCAGGCTGTAAGAAGGGCCTCTCATGGTGAAGGTATTAAGACGGTGTCATATATATTCCTTCTCTACAGTGACTATACTCTCTCTCTCTCTCTCTCTCTCTCTCTCTCTCTCTACCTGCCACCAATTTATTTTACCTACACAATATCCCCGACTCAGAGTGTTGATTATGTGTGTGTTTCTGGTGATAGTGTTGCTGATATGAGTTGGGTGGCATTTACTGTTGTCTGTTTATTTCTGATAGGTAAGTGGCTTGTCGTTGACCCTGATGGTGCTGGTTACTGAGTGGCTGGTAGTTGTGATGTATGGTTGTTGTGGTGTGTTGTAGTTGTGGTGGGTGGTACTTGTGATACGTGGTAGTTATGGTTGAGAGTGGTAGTTGTGGTTGAGCATGGTTCTTGTGGTGGATGAGTGTGGTAATTGTAACTGTGTGGTGGGTGAGTGTGGTAATTGTGTTGTGGTTGCTTGATAGTTGTGGAGGGTGATTGTGGTAGTTGTGACTGTGTGGTAGGTGAGTGTGGTAACTGTGTTGTGTTTGCTTGATAGTTGTGAAGGGTGATTGTGGTAAGTGTGGTAGGTGTGACTGTGTTAAGTGTGGTAGGTGAGTATTGTAGTTGCGACTGTGTGGTAAGTGTGGTGGGTGATTATGGTAGTTGTGACTGTGTGGTAACTGTGGTGGGTGAGTGTGGTAGTTATGACACTGTAAGTATAGTGGGTGTGTTAGTTGTGACTGTGTGGTAAGTGTGGTGGGTGTGATAGTTGTGACTGTGTGGTAAGTGTGGTGGGTGAGTGTGGTAGTTGTGACTGTATGGTAAGTGTGGTGGGTGAGTGTGGTAGTTGTGGTTGCTGTTGCTGTGTGGTTGTTTTTGGCAAGGTTGCGGGCTGACGGGTGACATGACTCAACACACTTCACTCCGGCTTAACGCAGTCAGGCTCCTATGACTTCTGTCTCTTCAAAATGAGTCTAGCGTTACCTGAAATAAAGCACTAGACTTATCCTGATCATGAGAAGGTTAATGGGACCAGAAATACCACTCTCAGGTTCTTAAAAATCACCTAAAGAAGAGTCAAGATTTAGCTGCAAGAGAATATTTGAGGCGTCGAACCGTGAGTGTTTGTGATGGCATTAACACCCTGTCCTATAACTCCCTCTAAGCTGAATAAAATCGTCTGGCGTTAACTGGAATGTAATGGTAAAGAAAACGCGACGCTGAGAGGGGTAATGAGGAAAGCAAAGAAAGATTAATCATTCAAGTAAGATACCAGGTCCAAGAGTAGGCGCTGGCTGATGCAGTGTTTGATTTGATTCCCAGACCAGGCATTTACCCCCTAGCTAGCCAGAGGATGTCAGTGGGTGTGGGTGTGGGTGTCTGCAGTTTTAGCTTGGGAAAAGGTAACGAATAGTCATCGGATTTATGAAAGGAATATTATGTCTCTGGTTTTCGAATAATCCCACGCAAGCTGTATAAAATAGTGAGGTGACGAGAGTAACTTCAAGATGACGTCATTGAAGTTGTGTCCTGTAAAAAAAAGAAACTAACGACGAGTTGCGAATATGTAGCGTAATAATTATTAAACATGCTCCGTTCATCCTTTCAGCCCGAGAACGTGCCCTGGAATTTGAGTGGCAGATGGCAGACGATTTTATTCAGTGTAGGAGAGCCTCTAGTGGAAGGAGTAAAGAAAATGTGCTAGAGGTCTTGTGTGTAGTGTTAGGTGTGGTGTTATTGCTGTGTGTTGTATTATGCTTCAGTTTGATGATGTTGCAGAGAAAGAAGAGGCAGAGGGAAAGACGAGGAGGGAATGAAAACACAGTAGGAGGGAGAAGGGAAGTGGAAGGATGTGGAGGAGGAGGAGGAGAAGAAGGAGGTCGGTAGGAAGAAGGCGGGAGATGAAAAGATGTGGAGGAGGAGGAGGAGGAGGCAAGAGAAAAGTTAGGAAGGACCGAGGGAAGATAAAAGTTGGAAGGAAGAGCAGGAGAAATCGAAGGAAGAAAGATGAGAAAACATAGAAGGGGGAGAGAAGCGCAGATGGAAGGGGGTACGACAAAATGAAGGAGGGAGGAAGTTTGAGAGAAAAGATGGAAGGAGGAATTTGGACGTAGGAAGGTGAGAAGAGGGATTGGGATTGAGGGGTGATGAGTGAGAAAATGCGACGAAGTGAGGGGAGGAAAGGGTAAGAATGTAGGAAAAGAGGAGAACGAAGTGAAGGAAAGGAAGGAATGAGAAGGAGGAGGGTGAAGTGGATGAAATGAAGAAAGTCATGGGAGCGAGAGAGATGAAGATAAAGGGATGCCGAGAGGGATGGGAGAGGTAGTGGGAGGCTTGGAGAGGCGGATTGACAGGAGATAAGGGAGGAATGAAGTCGCGAGAGAGAGAGAGAGAGAGAGCATGCGAGTGTGTGTGTGCTAAGTAATGCTATTTCAGCACGTTTACACCACACCTTGCATATTCATAAGATGGGACTGATGAGACTGCACTTTGTAGTAGCTTTGTCACAATGAACGCCGGAAGGAGAGAGAGAGAGAGAGAGAGAGAGAGAGAGAGGGAGGGAGGGAGGGAGAGGGAGAGAGAGAGAGAGAGTCTGCGCATGTATCTTTTTTCTCTATGAATTACATTATCCACATCCGCCAACCACAACACCGTGGGCTCTTTGTTATAGCGACTTCGCAGCACTTTTTCATAAGCGATTTATTTGGTATATTACACTTTGATTTTTTCCAGTATTTCATTTGTAACTATATCCAACCCTTCTAAGTTGAAATATCCCCTTATCTGACATTCATCTGGAAGTAGGAAAAGAGAGAAAGACATCGAAAGAGAGGCAGACAGAAAGAAGACGTCAGCTGAGTCAGAAGGTTAAAAAGAGATAAAAGAGATAAACAGAAGAAAACTGGTGTATTGTGGAATGAATCGCTAAGGAAGAGGTACTATACACCTCTTAAGCCCACGAGGATACGGACCCCAAGTGTCACCATTCGTGTCACCATTTCTACACCCGCCACTGTTATCCCACTCATACAGCGAGAGGTACTTCTTAAGCTTGATGACATCGTCCGGTGGGAGCAAGAATACAATAGGATGTAACGTAAGAGAAAACCATCACTCTGGTAGTTCGGTATAGTAAACTGCTTGTAAATCCTTCAGCCATGAAGGTGTTTCAGTTGGATTAAATCGCTGGAAGATATACTGAATCAGTTTTAAAGTACGTCTTTGTATTGAATGGGTTAAATGTACTAACGAGTGTCGCCAATATTGTATGATCACTGGACAACTGCTTCTAGTAGTAGAAGTTGTTGTCGTAGCCCTAGGTTTGTCAGGATGTGAACCCGCCGGGCTGCAGGCTGAAGTTCCCCTTCTCCTGCAATCCGTCATCCCCCTTTCAAGGGACATGGAGGGAGCTGAGGGACGATTGTAAGAGTGGGCAACAGAACTTCCTGGTTATATCGGTGCCACAGCATGAAAGTGTCCCTCTCCAGCACCTACCAGTAGTTACGCTGCAACAGTGGAGGAAGTTACCATTATTATATTTACTTGCACAGGTATCTCTAATCCTGTCATCATTACCATCATATCTGCCACTACGACTCGAGGTAGTTCTGGAACAACAGAAACGGCGGCTGCTGCGGCATCTACCACTATAGCTTTCAGTATTTTTTTTTTTAATGCAAGAAAGTAGAAACCATAGGCCAGAAGCCTGGAAATTGTTCTCTCCCTACCACCACACCACCTAACGCTGTGTTGAATATATACCAATGTGTTCTCTCTATCTCCACAACTACACTACTACCCAACTACCACCCCATTACCACCCCACTGCCACTACCACCACCACGCTGCCAGTCTCTGCCTCTGTGGCAGTCACGCACATCCCAAGTTTTTCCTCCTCCAAAAGCTGTACCACCGTAACCATGCACTCATAATACAACCATCAGATCCCGCACATTGCCACCTCTGATTATTCCCTTATTATTACGCACACACACACACACACACACACACACACACACACACACACACACACACACACACACACACACACACACACACTTTTTATCCATCTGTCTGTCAGTTTATCAGTCTGTGTCTATCTGTGTGTATCTATCAATCCATTTGTTTACCTCATTGGCCCTCAAAAATTACCACCTGTTCCATCGGCCACCACACACACCCCTCTCACAACCTCTCACTGCCATAACAACTACAGTCCACTTCATAAATGTCCCTCCCACCTCCACAACTACCACTTAGTACCGTAATCACCACACTCAGTTTCATAGCAACCATTGTCACTACCATACCTACCACTCACTGCAGTAACCACTACCATCAGTACCATAGCTTCGACTTACTACTGAAATAATTGGCTTATTTAGGTACTCTTGATCGCACTACTTCTCCTTTCACTACCACTTACTGTCATCAGCCATGCAGATGACGTTGAGTTTGTGTGTGTGTGTGTGTGTGTGTGTGTGTGTGTGTGTGTGTGTGTGTGTGTGTGTGTGTGTGTGTGTGTGTGTGTAATAAAACTTCTAGCCCCAACAAACCTTCATAATGAAACTTTCCACACGCACCCAGTCGAAGCACAGTAGCTGACACTCCGAGTTTAATGCAGAGTAATGTCCTCTGATGGGGGTGTTTTGCCGCTTTTGTGCATCTGCCACAGCTTCACACAGCATGGTAGAGTATATGCCTGGAACGAAGAAACGCATAAATACTGCAGGGGTGAGGAAAGTGGCGCTTTGGTTGACAGAGCAAGGGGGGAGGGGGAAGGGAATGAAGGAGAGAGGATTGGGGGTTGAAGTATCCAAAATTGGGATCTAGAGAGAGGAAGAAATTGACTTTTATGATATGGCACAATAATAGTCTTAGATTCTGAGCTAAAAAAGATGTGATATAGACCAGAGATAAATATATTTTTAACCGGATTTCAGTCTGAAGTAATCCATAGCCGAGATTTTGTGTTTGTGTGACAGTTTGAGTTTTATCTGTTGGATATGAGCTAATCGATTTGATAAAAGTTTGTTATGGCTTTCGATGAGTTTTTTTTTTTTTTTAGTGATTTATTCTGTGACAGCATGGGCGCTTACAGTTTCAACGAAGCCATGTAGCAATATACGTCCGTTGTATGCCATTATGTCACCCAACCAGGCGAGTCGGTGACGAATGTCTCCTGTATGGAGAAACCAACGTCGACGGTTGATAGCTACAGGCTGCAGCGGCTACTTTGTCATTTTATCATGAAGTTTGTCGAGATTACTAAATCCCACTAAAAATCGAATAAGTTAATGATTATTTTTATATAATTAACCAGTCCAGTTAATCGCCCCGTGCCTACTGGTCTGGAATGGATATGGAGAAGTTTGGTGCTAGTTGCGTGAATGGTCCTGAAATGACCTAAATGAAATCGACCATGTCTAACTGGACCTGGATTGACCTGTCACGGCCGAAGTGGATGTGAGGGGTCATTTAGCTCTGGACAGAAGGTGCCTGAAATGACCTAAAAAAAAAAAAATAGCTGTGGCAGTGCCTGAAGTAGTCTGCATTAACTACTGGACTCATTTGATCCTATACTTCATGGGAAAACGTCATTTCAAACCACACCTGTGAGTCCCGTGCCACTCTAACACTACAGCGCCCTTTAACTGACCTGAAGAAGATCCCTAACCCCTTTCAGCTCAGTTTCTAGAAGGAAAGTCAGGGTAGAAGGTCAACTGGACTAGTAACCAAGGAGACCCATTCCTACCTCACAGGTAAGACTCAAACTTAATGCTCCAATGACTTAGTGTGCTGCGTTGTAGGGGTGGGCCAGTTCTGTCAAATGAAAACAAACTACCATTCACTACCATCCCTGACCTTACCACCTACCCCTACCACACTAATCGTCCGCTTTGCTGCCCCCCCCCCTCCCTACTGCCCACCCGTACGTGTCACTGGGCCTACCTCACACTTAAACCTCACAGCCGGAACACAACGCTTTACCTTGAGAGAGAGAGAGAGAGAGAATTGTGTGTTTGTGGATGTGGGCGTGGGTGTTTGTGTGTATGAGTGTGTGTGGATGTGGGCGTGGGTGTTTGTGTGTATGAGTGTGTGTGGATGTGGGCGTGGGTGTTTGTGTGTATGAGTGTGTGTGGATGTGGGCGTGGGTGTTTGTGTGTATGAGTGTGTGTGGATGTGGGCGTGGGTGTTTGTGTGTATGAGTGTGTGTGTCTGTGTGTGGGGTGGGAGGGGTGTTTGTGTGTGTGTTACGCCTGAGAAATTATCAAGGTGAAAGTCGCCAGGAAGTAGGATAGATGATGACGGTGACGGGTGGGGCAGACCCCCCAGTGGGTGGGATGGGATATCAGACGGCCTGAACCGGATAAAAGTGGTTTGCAAGCTGTTTAGTGGTCGTAGGTGTGAGTGCGTTTGAAATGATAGGGTGTAGGATGTACAGTGACTGGCAGTGATGGTAGGTGGTAGGGTGGAAATGACAAATGGTGTAGGTAAGTTAGGTTAATCCATAAGTATCCAGGGTTCCTGTGTGGGGGATTTTCCTGGAGGGGTACTTAGCCTAACGCCCTCCGCCTTTCGGTTCATAGTCGCGAAGCTCAAGTGGCACTACCGAAGGACTCCCCCCTCTGTAAACTTTAGAAAATGCAAAATTCTTTCCTTTTTAAAATGACCCGAAGCATGAATGGGTTAAGGTAGATGTACGAGACTTTTTTTTTGTTTTTTTGTTTTGTTTTGTTAGGTTTCGAGAGTAGTGAAGAATATGCCATTATACCTGACAGGCACTGTATCGTAGGCCATATCAGTGGCATTAGAGACTTTGTTACACCTTTCTCCGAACGATTTATTCTGCACGTTGTACTGCATTATCCATTTGTATGTTACTGATGCGAAATATGTTGACATTGAAATTATGAATACCACACAAGAGAAATGGAAATGTTATATGCAGAATAAATCGCTGAGGAAGTGGTGCCACGAAGTCTCATAAGCCGCCTAGGATATGTCCCTCTAACCGACAGGTACATTACTGAGGGCCGTGCGTGGCAGGTTTCGTAATACCCCTTCCTTAGTGATTTTTTTTTCCCCAGTACTGTATATCTGAATATTCTCTCGTACATTCTTTATGTCGTTTTGTTATCGACATTCTTTGCATTGGTTTAAGTAGGTATGAAGGTCCAATTGGCAAAATAAATCGCTGAGGAAAATGTGTAACGAGACCTCCAGAGCCACATAGAATACGCAGTAAAGCCTTCTCTGACGTTCTTGCAGATGTCGCTATCAGTTCGCCCATAAAACTTGTACTTATTTTTTCCCACTCCAGAGTTTGTCCCGGTAGGTAGGGCTTGTGTAAGTGGGACTGGTAAGTAAAGCTGTCTTTAATTAGCACCTCAGGTAAGTATAGAACCGGTTAGATAAAGATCGCATTCACCGCTTTTTCACGATGACGCTCTTTCTTATTCTTGCTATCAGACGATTTATTCAGCGTTGGAGAGACGTAGAGGTTCGATATAGCTTCCTTAACCCTCCCGTTAGAGTACATTTCCCACCTCCTCTTCCATTTCGCCAGGTGTTTTCTCGTGTGTTATGGAGACCGCTAAGTCGCTGTTATCAATATCTGACTCATATTGTTAATTCATTTTCCTACTCCCGCTGCGACACCCACGGCCACATCAGTCTGAGCAGTCTCCGCAACACGTAATTTTAAGCTCCGTTAAATACGTGTTCATTAGGTAGCTGTTTCATTACGTAGGAGTCCAGTCTCAGGTGTTTAGTGACGTAAATATCCCGTTTGGTAATAATCGTAAGTAAAAACCCCGCCTGACTTGTATTTGATCGCACCCACAGGTAAAAATATGAACAGGTGTGTGTGTGTGTGTGTGTGTGTGTGTGTGTGTGTGTGTGTGTGTGTGTGTGTGTGTGTGTGTGCGCTCAGGTACAGGAGCAGCATATCATAGGTGTTAATTCCCAAAGATTATCACTGGAGAATTATCAGGTGTGTGGGTAGGTATGACACTGCCGTGAATTACACAGATGCAAATAATTATCCCCACACATGTCGTGACTGTTTATTTAAAGGATACAACACTTTAGGCCCGACTTGGACCCTCGGAAGCCAGGCGGTAGCAGTAAATTATCTTAAATTATTTTGCTTTGCCGTATTTTTCACCACAATATTCACTCTGGTTTTGCGTGTGGGTGTTTGGTAGCTGTTTGAGTAAAACAAAATATGAGATAATAGACTGTGATGGAAGTCTACGTGCAAATGAATGCCAGGCACACGCTGCTGGCATGACCACCGGGTGCATGCGAAGGTTATAGTGGCGAAGAAGGAGGAAAGGTAAGATAGGGAAGAAGAGGAGGAGGAGGAAAAGTAGAAGAGGAAGAAATGATTGATGCCAGTCGACTGCACGAAGGATCATGAATGCAGATAATCAGTTCTTGTTAAGGTCTAGTCGCGCCCTAGAATACAACGCACAGCAAACGAATTTACTTCCAGGTTCCCATTTGTACCGCTTGGCGAACAGTGAGAAGGGGGAAACACACTTCGTCCAAGCCTGTGACCGGCCTAAGAATCGACTTGGAGGTCTTCCTTTTGTTGCAGGATATAATAACCCTGCGCCACCTGCTCCACCGTAGAGAAGAGAGAGAGGATAAAGGGGGAGAGGGTACAAGGGGGAAGGGTGTAGAGGAGGTGATTTCAAGGTCTGACTTTTATACCAGGCAAACATTGTGCGCACTTACGCCCACCACCGGAATCATCATCATTGTGTGTCCATCACAGGTCCACTGGAGAGCCGGACCCCTTCACTAGACAACGAGATTAAGCCCCGTATTATTAAACTGTCAGCACGAAGGGAAGGCAGGACCCCAGGTTCTGGCATTCATTCGTGAAAACCGTGATGGCAGAATATATCTGTTTTCTTTTACTGCTGGATGCGCTTTTCAGTGTGAAATATAGGATAACCTCATCCATTGTTCCTTAAATGACGGTCAGAAATGAGAAGTTTACATATACCTACACCCTCTCAGTTTTAGCGATATGGCCGTGAAGTCCCGCCAAGACAAAACATACGGTATGCAGTGGTTTACTGGAACAGACTCACGTCTGAGTGCTTTAGAATTTTTAGTTATTATATCCGCCATATTACATTTCCTTCGGTATTATGTAATTATATGATGCAGAAGTTGAAGACCACCAGAAAATTAATACACCTTGCTGAACTTCGTAAGGTAACTATAACCTGAGCAGAGCGAAACATTGTTACCCACGTTGTTGTATTTTTTACCAGTTTTCGTGGCACCACATGCAACGTCATATTCACACCAGGAGATTAAATATGTGCTGACATGATAGCTTAGAAAATGTCTAATAAGGAAATGATAATAGCCTACGTAATATTTCTAGATGGAAAATGATAAGAGAAAATGGGACAGAGACAAGCATAACATCAACAGAGAAGATTAGCAAGTACTGGATCTGAAGGTGACAGTAAAAAACTATTAGCTAAATAGATGTAATAGCTAACCCCATCACTGACAGGAAAAGCTTTATCCTTGCTGTCCTCAGACGGTTTGATTCAGCTTGGATTTTCTGGACTGGAGGGGTTAGATATAGCCTTCATTAACCTCTTCACCAAAGGGCTTCCCCCTTCCTTCTTTCTCCGGTTGAATAAAATCGTCAGGCAGCAACAAAAGAAACAGCTACACGTCATGGCTGGGATGTGGTTACCGTGGGCATTTCCAGTCCCTCCCTGCCACCTCTGACACCTCATACTATTTCCACGACGGGGATTCCCAGGCTTGGTTACCTGTTGTACCAGCTGAACGGAGAGGGGGGAGGGGTAGAGAGGGAGCGAGGCAGTGGAGAGGAGTGAAAGGGAGGAGGAGGGTGAGAAGGTGAGAGCGAGGGAAGAGATGTGCAGGGGAGGGAGAGATGAGGAGAGAGGGAGGAGAGAGTAGTGGAGAGGGAGAGAGGGGAGGGGTAAAGAGATGTGCAGGGGAGGGAGAGATGAGGAGAGAGGGAGGGGAGAGTAGTGGAGAGGGAGAGAGGGGAGGGGTAAAGAGGGAGGGAGGGTGAGGAGAGAAGTAGGAGTGAGTGAGCAAGAGAGAGGGAGCGATGAGAGAAGTGGAAGGAAGGAAGGAGGAGGGGGAAGAAGTGTAGGGAGGGAGAAAAAAGAAATGGAGAGAGAGAGAGAGAGAAGGGAGGGGGAAGAAGTGGAGGGAAGGAAGAAAACGAAATAGAGAGACAGACAGAGAAGTGGAGGGAAGGAGGAACTCAGGGAGGGTGAGAGATAGCAAGGGGGGGAGAGAAGTGGGGGAGGAAATGACCGCTGGAGGGAGCGAGAGGGAGTTGAATTGGTATTGTAAGCGAGGAAGAGCGCTGGGTAAGTGAGAGTGGAGGGGAAGGGGAGAGAGAGAGAGAGTGTGTGTGTGTGTGTGTGTGTGTGTGTGTGTCGGTGTGGGTGTGAATTAGTATGGATGTGGTGGTGTGGATATGGGTGTGAATGTGTAAAACGGGGAGTCGAAGGGAAGAAGCCCACGGTAGGTCAGGAGGAACAGGTCTTTGAACGAATAAGGAAGTTTTTTTTTTTTTTTTTTTTTTTTTTTTTTTTTTTTGTGTCCGACTTTGGGCAAAGGCTTCAGGGCCTATATCTTGGGGGCAGTAGCCTATCCCAAGGCCCAGTAGTCCTCCTACACCTCCACATGTCACCACTTCGGCGCTAACATCCACCGTCCATATTGAATACATGCTAGGGCTGTCTCATACAGGACTGGTGTATTGGTATTAGCGGGGGTATTTTTACGACATGTCGGCGGGTCATCTGGTAGATCAGGAAAGTCTGCTTTTAATGAAATTCAAATCCTTAAACTGTCCCCTGCCCCAGCCAGGATTCGAACCTGGGTCCATCAGGACTGCAAGCCGCCTCTCTACCGATTCAGTGTTAGTGAAGGCGTGACATAGAGGGTTTGGAAGGAAAGGCTGAGAATCGATCCTGTGCAGTACCTCGATGCTAAGTTACTATTAGATGAAATATGTAATAGGAGGAGCAGAGTTTTTGAGAAAGAGGAAGGAAAGCGAAGTTACAAGGTTTGTATTTTTAGAGGAGGACTTTCGTGAGAGAGAGAGAGAGAAGGAGGGAAATTTAATACCTTGAGAAACATGGCTTAATTTGTAGTTACTCTAATTACCTTCTAAAGCGATTATTAGAGAAGACCTGCGGCAATAAAGGGATTGGTGAGAGCTATACGTGACACCACCAGGTCGGAAAGTGTCTCGAGAGCTTAATATAATCGTCTGAAATTGCCAGGAATAAGCGAAAATGAGGTACTGGAACTTTAGAAGGTATATTTTGGAGATGGGGTATTTATATAAACGGGGAGGAGAAGACAAGGATTTCGTATTGTGGAGGGGGTTTGATGGGATGCTGGAGGGAAGGACATAAAGATGGAAGGGAGCTGAACGTTTTCTCTGCAATGGAGTTCCTTAGATGCATAGAATTTCCAGGAGCTAACTCTCTCTCTCTTGGTGGGGACAACTCTAGTGTTCAATTAGAGTCAACATCAGACACTTCTCTTCAGCTGAGAGTGAGTCATAGGAGCCTGAGTGTTAAGAATTCTCTGCATTAACCTTGACATCCGACGATTTGATTCAGCTGATAGTGAAGCATAGAAACCTGATGAAATTAAGCAGTATGTATTGTTATGAGGTTGGATTCGGTCTTTTCTCAGGCAGGAGTTTCCATCAGTTTAATGAGTCTTTGACAGTAAAAAGTTCAGAGGGTAAGAGGGATGAGGAGAGGATATCAGCGGAGGAGGCGAGAAGGATATGAAGGAAGCAGAGGAGCAAGGAGAAAGAGGAAGTAGTGCAGGTTAAGGCAGCGAGCGGATAATAAGGAACGGCGGGAGAGATAACAGGAGTACAAGGGTGATGAAAGAATGTTAAGTTGATGAGTCTTGAGCTGATATAAATTCAGTGCTGGTCCACTGTCAGAATGTTAAGAGTCATTGCATTCTTTCGTCATTTATAGGGTTATATTTCGTATTTTAATATCTCCCAAACAGTTTTCTAACCTCTTCACCTAGAGTTCCCGGATAAGCCGGTTATCACAAAATTAACAGGTCGTCTACTGGATACTACCGGATAATTCAGAGAAATTACTTCCAGTTTCTTACAGTGTGAGCTTCGATGATGCATTATATTTCCAGTTGTGCAGCGTCCTACATAGCTGTTCTTTCTCACTGTTTGTGTAGCTGTTATGCTGACACAGATTCACCGTTGTATTGATGGTTGTATTAAATATCTCCCACACGTTGGAATGGCCCTTACTTTTTTTGCTTTTTTTTTCATGACTCACAGAGAATGTGAACCTGAAATATTGCACTTAGTCTAGAGTAATTCCTTGTAAATTGTCCACACGGGAAAGCTTTCTTTCGTATTTCGGTGACAGATCAAGAGATACTATACAAGCAGCAAAGCAAGAAGTTTTGAAGTCACTGCGTGCGTGTTTCTTCTCAGCGAGCACCGGATAAATATGAATTGTATGTTGTGACAATAGTAATTGTCAGCGCTTCAAACTGCAGTTTATCTAGGCGAGTAACAGAAGAAGGAAAGGCGTGTCTCTTAAGAAATGATGAGCTCTCATAATAAGCGACACACACACACACACACACACACACACACACACACACACACACACTATAATACTCATTTTTCAGCTCTTCCTGTGCTGCTCAGTCTGTTGCCCACCTGCCTTTCTTGGTAGCACTGACATGGTTTGTATTAGACATTCTACACTAGTTCACTTACCAATTTATCCATCCTCATCCGTTGTCAGTCCTTGCCTCCCTTATCTCCTCTTTCACTCTCTCTCTTCATTATTCATCTCCCTTTCTCAGTTACTTACGTATTCTTCTCTCTCTCCCTCCTATAATTCATTCCCTCACCCCCTCATCCACCCTCCCCACCACACCCGTCCCATTACACATTCACCCACCCACCCCCACACTCGTTCCTTCACCTCACCTTTCCCCCCCACACACACACACACACACACACACACTTGGCCCCCTACACCACACCACCCCATACACTCCTTCCCCTCACCTCACTACCCCCTCACTCTACTGTCACCTTCACCCCACTACACACTCACTTCATTCATCCCTCTGCCCCACTCCACATTCCCTCCCTCACCTCATCAAACATTCACTCCCCCACCACACACCACCACAAACTCTCACCCCATTTACCCCTTCCCCACATTATCCCTTTATTCCCACATCTCTACCACTCCTACCACACCAATATCTCACCCCCACCTCAACCCCCACTCACCCACTCCATCCCACCCCATTATACACTCGTCCCCCAATAAACATCCCATCCCACCCCTCAACCCACACCACCCCCTCCCTTCCTCACCTCTATCGTTCCCATCCCATCGCCCCCTTACCCCACCCCACCCCACCCCGGCACACACTCACTCAGGTCCAATTAGAGCATGAATATTTGTTATGATGAACAATGACAAGGTTGATGAGTCAGGATGAGTGTGTTAGTGATGTCATCCTTGGTGGTAGGTGAGAGGAAGGCAGGGAGAGGATAGGGGAGAAGGGAAAGGAGATAGAGAGGGAGGCGAGGGAAGAAGAAGGATAAGGAAGAGAAAAAGAAAAGACAAGGAGATAGGAAGGAGAGAGGGGGAGGGAGGAAGGTTGGAGAGGTAGAAAAGGTGTTAGGGAAAAGACGGATGAAAAGAAGAGAGGGGGACAGGGGAGGAAGGAGGGATGAGGAAAGACAGATAGACACTGATGCAGAGAAAAAGAGTAGAAGAGATGTAGTAATGAAAGGAAGAGGAAAGAGGGAGGAAGAGGGGAGTGAGTGAGAGAAAAGTGATTGCAGGAGAGAGCGGAACCAGAAGACTGGAGACCGCTAGACGATATTACAGCTGGTGGTAAAATATGAGAGAGAGAAAGAGTGAAAGGGCCAGATGAATTATGCAGCAAATCAAAAAACAAAACACACTCAAATGGAATACAGAATAGATACAATAAGTAATGAAAAAGCAGCAGGAGCGAATTTTGGTGAGAAGAGACATGAAGAGATAGAACAGATAGATGCCAAAAAATGTGATACAGAATTCGCGGTATAGACAGTTAACGAGATCAGAGGACGGCAGGTAGAAAGAAGAAATTGAGCAGACGAGGAAGACGACGACAAGGAAATATGAGGATAGAACAAGGATGGATTTAGTCATTTTAGTATGAATACATGGGGAGGAAAGACGGGGTAGGAGTGGGAGTAATGGGATAAAACGGAGGGAGAGAGAGAGAGAGGGTAGAATGGAGTGGATAGGGAGGGGGTTAATTTAAGATTTTTAAAAATAATTTCGGATAGGAGTAGAGTGCGAGGCTAGGAATAGATGGAAAGAGAACTGAAGGTGTATAGTGCGAGAGAAGAGAGGGAGCGAGGACAGCAAGAGAGTTAGATAGGAGTGGGGGGCGAGGGCGAAGACAGTGAGGGAGAGGTAGAGTGAGGGAGCGAGGGCGAGGGCAGTGAGGGAGAGGTAGAGAGAGGGAGGGAGCGAGTGAGGGAGGGTTGGAGGGGTGTAGTGCGAGGGTGGTATCCGTGTCAGCAGGGGGGCATAAGGAAGTGCTCAATAGCCTCACCATTACACGTCCGACAGCCTCCACCCCACTCCCTCACCTCACTCCCTTCCATCACACACCACTCCAACACCATCACTCCCATATCCTTCACTCCACACCACTCCCACACCTCAATCCCTTCCGTCACATCCCACTCCATCCACTCACCCCCACACTCTCACCTCGCTTTTCCGTCACACACCACTCCATCACTTATTACTCCCATACCCTTCACTCCACCCCACTCCCTCACCCCATCCACAAGCCACTCCACACCACTCCATCACCGTCACGTCCATAGCCTTCACTCCATCTCACTCTCTCACCCCATTCACACTCCATTCCTCTCCATCACACCCTGCTCCATCACCCTTACTCCCATAACCTTCACTTCACCCCACTCCCTCACTTCATCCACACTCCACACCACACCACTCCACTCCCATCCATCACATCCGTCTCCATTGCCATCATTCCCTTAGCCTCTCCTCCACTTCCTCCACCCCACTCCATTCCCTTCCATACAACCGCAATCCATCATATTTTTACCCCCATACACTCCACCACTACCTACATCACTCCTTTCCCTTCCACCTCACATCAACCCTGTCCACCCTACTTCTTTACATTCCATTGCTCTCCATTCCCTTCCAAACTCCTTCTGTCCTTCTCTACTCCTTACCACACCTTTCCAATCCATTCCAACCAACTTACTCTACTTAACACCACTTTTCTACACAACTCATCTCCCCGAACCCGTCTCCACTCCCTTCCCACCCACTCCACCCTCTTCACACTTCCACTCACATCCTTCCTCTGCTCCACTTGACCCTACCCCCTTCCCCCCTAACCGTTAACGTGTGTATATTAGCATTTGGTCTATTTAGTAACTTGATAGCCACTGTCCCTTGGGCCCCATTTCTTCGTTTTATGACCTATCACTCAAGTGCCGTCTGCCTCGTAGCGACTTTTCCTTAGCGATTTATTTTTGCACGTGACACTCTTTGTTTATTTATTTATTTTTCTCTCTTGTCTCTCTTTCAATCCTTCAATCCGGTGAGGTAATCTTGCTGCCTCTCGACGATTTCATGTAGCATCAGTGGAGACCTCGTACTGAAGGGGAAGTGAGGGCCATATTTAACCCATCCGAATCGGAAAGTCTCTCCTAAGCTAAAAAAATCGTCTGAAGGTAACAAGAATAAAATAACGAGTCATCGGAGTTAAGTTTTAAGTGCCGTAACCTAGTTAGCGTAGGGGATCTCGTAGCAACTCTTCCTTAGCGATTTATTTTGCGTATTAGACTTTCATGTCGCCGTTTATTTTACTTTACTGTTGTCCTTTATATCTTCTTAATAACGACGCAGTTTGTATGGATAACAAACAAAAGAATAATTAGGTGAAATATTCAAAATACTTCGTTAAGGAAGAAGTGTTACTAAGTCTCCTGAACCAGCGACAGTTCGACCTTTAACCCCTTTATTATCGGCCGCTTAGCGAGGTGACATGCAACCGCCTGTGTGTGTGTGTGTGTGTGTGTGTGTGTGTGTGTGTGTGTGTGTGTGTGTGTGTGTGTGTGTGTGTGTGTGTGTGTGTGTGTGTGTGTTACTATCTCAAAATCAAGTGGGCAGATTGTATCCAAACTTTCTGGGCAGTATCGCGGGATATATGGCTTGGCTGGGGGATGTATTTATATTACTTTAGTTTACCCATGCTGTTTTCAGACGACTTCATTCAACTTAGGAAGGATCTGTAGTAGTAAAGGTGTGTATCGAGACCGTGACTCTCCCCTCCGAATCGCTTGGCCCTCCTGAAGCTAATAACGTGTCTGAAAATAGCAGAAATAAAATAAAGATAAGTAGATTGAGGGGGTTAAGTGTAATTAATTATATACGATTACACCCTGTTTTATGCTGTTCAAGAAGGACCTCTGACTGAAGCGATTAAAAAAAGTCTTCGCTGCGATTACTTTCTCGTGCTGCCTCCAGACCACTTACTTCAGCTCAGAAAAAAACGCGTAATCACAGAATAGGTCACAGGATAGTTAAGTAGCAAGTCATAAAGTTGTTGGAGTCGATTAAAACAAAGGTCTTCCACTTTATTTAGCCCATCCCACTCTGCCATACTCCAGACCTCCCCATCTCAGTCCACTTTTTTACTCCACTCCTCTTCATATTCCATTCCATTCCTCGCCATATCTCTTCGTTTCAACCGTACTCCACTCCTCTTTGCGTTACCCGACTCCACTACATTCCCCACCCCTTGTCAGTTCTTTTCAGCTTTACTGCGCTCCTTCCAGCATCACCCCACTCCATTATTTTATCCCCCCACACCTCACCACTCCACTTAGGCCCACATCACTCTCCACTTCACCACATTCCACCCACATCGTCTTCCCCTCTGTCCTACATTCCACTCCCAGTCTGTCATACCACTCCATCAGTAGCGCCTCCCACTCCACTTCACGTCCTTCCATTCCCTCCTACTCCCTTATCGGTCCATTCCACTCCATCTGTAACCTTCACTTCTTTTCCTCCACCCCCCCCCCTCCTTCACGTACCCGCTTTCCCCACATCCTCTTCCTCCCAGTACCTCTTCCCCTAAGTGCCTTTTTCCCTCCCCCTTTTCCCCCCCTCACCTCCCACCCCCCCTCCTTCCTCCCGCTTTCCCCATTCCCCACCACATTCAACCTCAACTCCACGCCTTTTTTCACCTTGTCCCCCTCCAAGTCCTTTGTGCCTTTCATGCTTCACTTTTCATCAGCTCAGAACTCCACCACATTGTTCCTTCATTCCTCTCCTTTCCAGCGTTCTCCCTCACCCTGTAACTCTCTTCCGTTGACTTATCTTCTTTTCTTTTCACTCCTCTCGTGCTGTCTCTCCCTGTAACATCCTGTCAGTTTTCTCTTTCTCATCATTCTTCTCATCCATTTATTAACTATTTCTTTCTCTCGGAGTATTTTTAAGTTGCCCTCTGCGTATCCATTCACTCTTTCAACACATCATCATCTTTATTATTATTATTGTTATTATTATTATTATTATTGTTATTTTGGTCACCTCATTACCAGACGATTTCATTTAGAGTGAGAGAGCGCCCTGGTAGTTAAAGTTTGATGGAGACTATATTGTACAGTACCTACCCCTTCCTGTTTGAAAAGCCTCCCTTTAACTGAGTAGAATTGTCTGGAGTTGATGAATAAAATGGAAAAAGTGTTATCATTCAGTAAAAAGACGTTATCGTAATGAAGAAGCACAGTTAGAGTCATCAGTCTTCCACATTCAGTTCCCGCCCCTCTTCCACGTCAAGAATCCTACGTGTACATCCATCCTTCTGCTCCACTCCACCCCACTCTCTCCCCCTCTTCCTGTGGCCCCGGTGATCTTGTTGTTGCATACACTTTGCCTTATCAATCAATCATCCACCCACTCCACCACTCCCCCCCCCCCCGCCACTCCTCTTCCACCCGTCCACGCCCCCTTCCTTCCACCTCGCTCTCCTCCCTTCCTCATGCTCCTCCTTCCTCCTCCTCCTCTCTTCACTTCATCTTCTTCCTCCCTCTCCTCCCTTCTTCCTCCCCCACCCTTTCCTTCTTCCTTCCTCTTGCACCGCTCTCTCGTCTTTCGCTCTTCCTCTTCCTCCCACTCCTTCCCTCCTCTTGCACCTCCTTCTCCTCTCTCTCTCTCTCTCTCTCTCTCTCTCTCTCTGCCCTCCCTTGTGCCTTCTTTCCTTTAACTTATCCTCCCTATCCTCACTTCTCCTTTCATTCATTCCTTCTCACCTCTGAGTCCTTCCTTCCATCTATTTTTCCTTCCTCTTCTTTCAGTCACCTTTTCATTTCCCTTCATATCCCTTCCTATCCTTCTCTCCCCATGTTCTCATCTCCCTTCTATATTCCCAGTCCTTCAGTCATCCTGCCCTCCCACCCTCGCCTTCATCATCCCTCCCTTCCCCTCCCTTTCTTTCTGCCTACCACAGATCATCTTGTCCCCTCTCAGCTTCCTCCCTCACTCACCATGCAACCTTTCCTTTGCATCTGTATTTATCTCCCTTCTATATCTTGTCTTACACACACACACACACACACACACACACACACACACACACACACACACACACACACACACACACACACACACACACACACACAATATCTTTCTGAGTAGGCCTACCCCCTCCGGCCACACTATTCAGAAACCTTCCACCTTTTCATACACATACGCACTTCCATACTCACGACCCTCAACACCCATCTACCCATTTTCACATCACGTCACTTTTCTTTCCCCTCCTCTGCACACCCCAGCATTTTCTCCACACCTCTCCATTCCTTTCATTCCCTTTCCCCACCTCCACATTCACACTTCTCCACCCACACACCCCTCCACACCCACACCTCTCCACACACTCCTTCACCTACGCCACTCCACTCCCACACCCTTTCATACCTTCTTCTACATTTTGCACCCTCTCAACACCCAACCTCACACCCGTACTTCTCCATACTCACATATCACTCTTACTCTTCCACACATTAGTCTACATTCTCACCGCACACTCCCCTTCACCCACATCCGTCCACACCCACAGCCCTCTACGTATCCCTCTACACCCAAGCTCTTTCCTCGTCGCAATCTCCCACGCTCTAACACACACCCTTCCACATACCCCTCCTTCTTTATTACACCCCTCCACACCAACCTCCTCTCCCATCCTGTCCCCTCACAACCTTCCACACATTTTCAGTAGCCCCACACCCTTCCACACATCCTTAACACCGGCACGCCTCCATCTCCACGCACTTCTCCACCCCTTCACTCACTTCCACACTTGCACACAACTTTCAAGATCTACACGGTTCTACACTCCCTCCTACAGCTCTCCATACTTTCACTCTTCCACACCCACACAATTCCACACACACACGCACACATCTTCCATCTCCCCTCCTCGTCCACCCCTGTAGACACCTAGCCACCCCCTCCCTCTCCTTCCTAGACGTGGTTGTGCCAAGACTCGAGTAAATAAGTATTTGGGACAGGTAAACTAACAATAATATGTGGGTCTTCCTCGTATACTCAGTCTCACTCTCCCACACTGCATCACTGTTAAAATTTGTGTCATATCGTCTTAGTATAAATTTTTTGGTTTACCTGTGGATACTGTCGTTTTTTTGGTGATGGAGAAGGACGCCTTCACGTGGTGGCACCTGTGTGACTGGGTGGCTCCGGTGCCTGCCAGTACAAACGTCCCCTCATTTTCCTCCCTATCCCCCAAAAGAAGGATGGTGGAATGCAGTAGAAGGGTAATTTCAGGTTGTAGTCCACTGGGTTCTCCTTCATGTGAGCTTGGGGTTGCGACTTCTACAAACACTACACGCTCTTTTCTTGTATGTTTAGTGATTGTTAGTGTATGTTGAGCATGATTGTATCTGTAATGCTATAATCTGTATTTTGTCCAGTTCTCCCAGTGTCTGTTAATGTCCTCAGTACGATATTTTCCGGTCTTATCGGCGTAGATTGCTATTTATTATCTGCGTTTGTTTCGTATCTATTACTGTCTGTGTTGAATCATAATTATTTGTCCTCTGTTAACACGATTCTTTTCTAGATCATCTTTGTGTCGTGTCTGCTATTGTGAGTATCGGATAGTGTCTGTTTAGCCTGGGTTTATTTCTCTACAGTTATTGTCTGTTGTCACGACTCTTTTCCGGATTACCTTTTTATAGTGTCTCATGCTGTCTGTTTTGCGTCAGTTTCTTTTGCGTTATTTTATTTTTGTATTCTTGTCTCTCTAGCTTCATATCTCTACCTTCGTCCCTCCCTTCACCCTCGCTCACTACCCAGCCCCTCATCCCCTACTTCCGCTCCCTACCTCACCCCCCTATGTTCACTGCCCTCATTTCAATCTCTCTCTCTCTCTCTCTCTCTCTCTCTCTCTCTCTCTCTCTCTCTCTCTCTCTCTCTCTCTCTCTCTCTCTCTCTCTCTCTTTCTCTCTCTCTCTCTCTCATAAATATATATACCGGTATATATTTTCAGTTCTTGTATCCACTCCACGCACGTACTCCTCTTATCCTCCTTTTAGCCTCCTCTTATCCTCCTCTTACCCTCCACTCATCTTTTGCCTTCTTCTTCCTTTATTATCCTTCTCTTAAACTCGTGCAAGTAGATAGCATAAACAGACAGCCACGAGAAGACCATTAGGGCTGTTGCTGTTTGCCTTCCTATGTTGGCTGCCCCTTTGTAGCTTACACCTTTTTAACACCCGCCATACTGTTTGTCTCTCGTTAGCCAATATCTCTGCAGTTTTTCTCGTTACCGTATTTTTTTTTATTTTTTTATTTTTTTTGAGAGGCTATTTTGAACTGGAAGATTTAGTTGTAGACTTATAATGACCCCTTCAATTTATAGGTCTCCCCTGAGTTGAAAATAATCGTATAGAGGTTGCAAGAAGAAATGAAAATGGTAAAGTATCGTCCTATTCAAGGGTCTTAGTAGTAATAGTAGTAGTAGTAGTAGTAGACTCATCTGAAAAGCGAACTCGGTGATGTGCTGGGTGAAAGCTGTCCCTCTCACGCAGTCCACCGTCTTTCTTTTAGGGGATACGAGGGAGGGAGTTGGGGGACGTTTGCATAGCTGACCAGTCCGGTTACGTCAGTGCCACCACATGAAGGCGTCTCCCTCCACACAAATGAAGCATACCAGTACTCGATGTGAACTAACAGATTGATGAGACTAAGAATAAATAAATTAGTTCTCTCTAGTTCGCTTAAAGTTCTGTATGGCTAATTAACAACACTCCCAGCTTACCAAAATCATCATGCTTACGTAGTTTAACTTTACGTCTCCCATGACTCGTTCAGCTGAATAAAATCGCCTTGCATTATCGGGCTTAGAATACTTGAGTTGTTCTGAGCATGAGAGGGGTAATGTGTTTAAAATCACGACCAGGAACATGCGTAAGAATAGATTTCTGCCCGACCAAATGCTCTTACTCGATGATAAGGCTGATGAAGTATTGACCTTGGTGTTTATACGTGTTTATTCTTCGACAGGGAGAGTATGTTTTCACCCATGTTTGTGTGTGTGTTTGTTTGTTTGTTAGCAGGATTATTCTAAAACTAAAAGAGAGATTTGGACCAAACTTGGGTAGATAGCCCATGTCCCAGGGAACAAACGATTAACTTTTGGAACCGATTCGGATCGTATTACAGATTCTGGATCCGGAAAACACCTCTTGCGAAACCCTAATCAGTGATAAGAAAACCTAACCCATTATAAAGGGTAGTTTGGTAATTACGGTGCCCTTGTCGGAGTGATGCGCTCCATTGAGTGCTTGTTTACTTTAGCCATATAGCGACCAGTGGTACAGAGGCTTCACACACACACACACACACACACACACACACACACACACACACACACACACACACACACACACACACACACACACACACACTCTCTCTCTCTCTCTCTCTCTCTCTCTCTCTCTCTCTATGTTATTTATTTACAGTTTACATCAGTCCCATGCAACAGGATAATTAGGTGTAGTGTTGAGAATGAATCGCTAAGGAAGGGACGTCAAGAAATATTCAGAGCCACTTCGAATACGCCCTTTACAGTACATATGGTCAGCTCCAAGAAGTACAGCCGCAGACATAAACACTGATCCACCCCTGAACGATAAATAGCCGGGCAGTGAACACTAACTTTCGAAATCCCTTAATATTGTCTTCGAACCCCAATAAGTTTCCTGGAATATTATGTAAGCGTTTCATAATTGTGTTCGACTAAAATATGGAACGAAATTATTGCCCGCAGCTTCACCTCTGTTGTGGGACTGAGAGAGCCAGAATTAACCTTTTCCTAATGCTGGCGAAGTACACATCGGAAGGAGTGTGTGTGGTGAGAGCGTGCTTCTGTAATTTTCTGGTCTAGAAGTATTATTTCTGTTACCAATGCTCCTGTTACTAACCAGAAGCTGAGTTAGTATCGTCAGACGTTAACTGAAAGAAAATGTTAAAGTTGTACCGATTATGAGAGAGTAAATGAGATAACTCGCAGGCTCCTATGACTCACTCTGATATCTCGCAGGCTGCCATGACTCACACTCAGTTATAAAAACCACCTGGCTTGAAGAGATCACACGTTCAGTAGCTTGTTTTCCTATTTTCTCATTGTCAGTGATAATTTACTCCCTTCATTCTTGCTACAAATTCTACTTTTCCGTCATTATTTGCATCAGGCATTTCAGTCTTGGGTGTAGTTAACATTTCCCTTTCCTATTATAATTTCCTTCAGGCTTTTACGAGGTGCAGTTACTATTTCTTCTTTCCCTTTATAATTTGCATCATGTTTTTTTTTTCAGTCTTACACATTATTTCTACTTCCCCATTACAATTTCCTGCAGGTATTTAATCTAACAAGGCCTAATTGCTGTTTATACCTTTCCATTGTAATGTTCTTCACACAGCTCAGACATAGTATCTGACGTGTCTGCTCTTCCATGATAATTTACCTCATGTATTTCAGTCTTACAAGATTTTCCTACTTCTTCTACTTTCCTATTATAAGTTTCTTCTGGTATTTCAATGATTTCTTTCCTTTTTCTAGCGGATATGCTTTATGACTCGCGGCCGAAGGAAGTGAACTGTAAGAGGAGGCCTGTTGTTCTTTAGTCGTTTTTCTGTTACATCCTCGCCATGGTTATGCGTTTTTCTCTTTTTATAATAATTATAATCGGATCTCCCCACTTACATTTGTGTGGCTTGCATATTTATGTAACCCCTAGTTCTTGAATAAGATGATACGTTAACGTCTTCAGTCCGAGTACGTTATTTTCGCACTGTTCCTGCGCTCTTCTGATACCATTATTCATGCCAGCAAAGACCTCTCTTCCATACGCGTCACTGAACGCAGTATCTAGTCCTGTCAATGATGCATTTTCCAGTACCCTCTCATGCTGTGAAGGCGAGGGTGTGGAAGATGAGGGAATGGGTGTAGAGAGTGTCGCTGTGGAGGGTATTGGTATTGGTGTGATGGGTAAGGGTGAAGGGAGTGTGCAGTGTGAGAGTGAAAATGTGCAGGGTGAAGATGTTGTACAGTGTGAGAGTGTGGGTGTGAGGATTTAGAAGGTGAGGGTACGCAGGTTAGGGTGTGGTTGTGGAGGATGTGGGTGTGGACAGTGAGGGATGAAAGGAGTGTGCAGTGTGAGGGTAAAAATGTACAGCATAAAAGTAAAAGGACTGTGCAGTGTAAGGGTGAAGGAGGTTTGCAGTGTGAAGATGGGGGATGGGAAGGAAGTGTGTACTGTGAGGGTGAAGGTTAGTGAGCGGTGATGGTAAGGGAAGTGTGAAGTACGGGAGTGAGACAGGTGTGTTAATTCAGCACATGTGGCAAAGTGTACAGCTGTTGCGAGTGTAATGTAGCGCAGTGTACCAGCACCACCAGTGTTGTTCTCTCGTTACGGTCGCGCTGATGGCCTCCAGGTACACGCATTTAGTTTCTCACTTCATATGTCCCGAAAAAGTGTAATCAATTTCCCCTTGTTATTTTGGCGAAAAGAGTATGATAAATTTCTCCACCCTTATTTTGACGAAAGAGTGCGATCTGTTTCTGGTCTCTGACGAGTGTTTTTTTTTTTCTTTCTTTCTTTTTTGACTAATATGATCAGATTTTCTTTTCATTGTGACCAAAGAATATAGTCAGTTTTTCCATGTTATAATATGGAAGGAGTATAATCAGTGTCTTGTCTTTAATTTTGGGAAAAGAATGTAATGGTACGCTGATTTTGGGCATATGAAATTGATGGTTTGCAGGGAAGATTGACACTCACCTGTGGGAATTGTGTTTTATTGAAAGGATACAACAGTTTCAGCACGACTCTGACCCTTTTCAGGTAAGTGTGTGTGTGTGTGTGTGTGTGTGTGTGTGTGTGTGTGTGTGTGTGTGTGTGGCCATGCCTAATGTTACCGCGTTTCTGCCCACCATGGAGGCTGAAAGTGCATCTTCTCGTGCCTTAACCCTATCCTTATGAAGGGTCTCTCCTACGATGCGTACGATCTCTTCTAAGATAAGTATAATCGTGTGGTAGTAGAAGGCGTAAAGTAAGAACGTGTCGTCGTGATGAAGTGATAAATGAAAACTTTCCCATCCATATCGCTGTGAGGGTAAAATCGTGTGGTGGAACAAGAAATATGTCCCGAGTAATGTCTTTTTGGCGCTTCGTTCATTTTAGTATTTATTTATTTATTAATTTAGTCTCATTCCTCTTCTGAAAAAGCTGGGTAATTATGGCTTCCGTTCCTCAGTTATCCGCCAGTATTTAATTTCGTTTCTGAGTCTACTGTGCATCAAGGAAGGTGGATGCCCCTTCCCCTGCGGCTCCGTCTTGAAATGGATGCTCGTGCCGTCTTTAAATAGTTTTGTGCTGTACTGTTTGTGTGAGCTGTTGTGTGTTTATATGTGTTATGTTTTGCTGTTCTATTTTCTTTCTCCCTTTTACCTCAGACTTAGAAATGAGTGTTCTGGTATTATTCCCTGTTTATTTATTGTTATCTTTACGCATACCAAACACTTCACAGCCACACAACAGCGTATACCAAAGAGAAAATATACGACAACCAAGACAGCATTTGATACGAGTAAACTGGTAGGGAGACCTGCATATCCATCCTGTGTGGCAATTAACCTTTCTGTTCGCAGCACCAACAAGGAAATGCCAATATAAAGACTTCCATTTTTTCTAGCTCACCGTACAAAGAATATAGAAGGGGGTTGATATTAAGTCTGTTTTGCAGGAAGGATATGAGACGTGGAAATATTGTGCACTCTCATTTCCTTCTCCTTACCAATGAGAGAGAGAGAGAGAGAGAGAGAGAGAGAGAGAGAGAGAGAGAGAGAGGCCAATGGTAATGTGATCTACTTCTTCTCACGCTCACTCCGGTATTTATAAAGAATGTGTCGGGGCATAATCCACCACATTCTTTGCGGGGGGATTTCTCTCTCTCTCTCTCTCTCTCTCTGTTTATATGAGTGTGCTCGCGCAGGGATTTGTGTGCGTGAAGGCATATGTGAACATTTCCTGCTATTTAATTTAGCTTTCTCTGTGTCTTTTTCCTCTTTCTTCAGATCTCACTCAAACACAGATCTCTCTTAAACATTTCCTCTGGGTTTATGCCACAAGTTATTCATCCCGTGTCCCCCCCCCCTCTCTCTCTCTCTCTCTCTCTCTCTCTCTCTCTCTCTCTCGTGCGCGTGAACCTGTGTATCATGAGGGTAAACAAACAAGTCCTGGGAGCCCTCGTATTGTGGTGAGTGTGACGCTGCACCTGTAGTGGGGATGAGGACACACACACACACACACACACACACACACACACACACACACACACACACACACACACACACACAGGATACCATATGGTTGAGAGTAAGAAGGAATAACTTATACCATTTCCCCGAAAGCGTGTAAATTGTCAAGATTTCAATGTTGGTGATTACTGTAGATAAAGAGAATGAAAAACAGCAGGCACGATAGAGAGAGTGAGAGAGAGAGAAAGGTGTTCATTAAGGGTCTTTACTAGTTCTTAAATAAAGCTATAATATATCATTTTGGTCGTAATTTTACATTATTAATATTTACTGTTTGACTGTGAAGAATTCCGTGTAGCTGTTCGATTTAAAGTAAAGTATAAACAAATTGTCTTTAACACAGCTTTCATCCAAGAAGGTTTATGAATGACAGGGGTGGCAGACTGGCAGGCAAGGGTGATCAGGGGGAAATATTTAGGAAGGATATTACCCAGTTCTCAAGTAGCCTTCATCGCAGTTTGCTCTTTTTTTCACAGATAGTTTTGTTTAGGGTATTCTGTTTCTATTTTGTGTCCTCTCATTCCGAAATGTGTGGTAGTTGTATGAGAGAAGACAAACACGCACACAAACAATCTTAGACACAGCTTAGGGTAAGGACAGTAAAGACGCTTGATAGGCAAAGGTAGGGAAGGGGCAGGAACTCAAGAGAATAGTTAACTCCTTCAGCCAGAGGATGTCTTTATTATTTTATTCATGCTGCATCCACGCGGTTTTATTGAGCTTAGGGGTGACCTCTTGCCGTGTATGGATGTATGTAGGATGTATCTAACCTCCACGCTTCAGAATTTTCTCCCACACTCCAGAGATTTCGTGATAGTCCCAATACATGCATTTTAATCGGATTTCTGATTTACGATGCTTGGTGATAATGTAAACAGTACAAATGACGTCGTGGTAGTGGAGGGGTTAAGTAAGGGAGTAGGTTGGTAGGAGGTAAGTGAGTAAGAATGTTGACGGACAGACAGACAGTGAGGTAGGATGGCGAGGATGTAGGTAGAGAGGAAGGGAATTGCTTTGAAAGGTAAGTTTAAGGCAGTAGACAGGTAGTTAAGTTCGTAAGTAGGTATGTAGGTAGGAAGCGAGAGAGGGAGGGAGGGAATGAGATAGGAAAAGAGCAGAGCAGAGACAAGAGAGAAAACGGAAAGAGGTGGATTTAAGGTAGTGTAGATAAGAGTGAGGGGAGAAAAAGAGTGCCTGTGTGGTGGTGGTGGTGGTGGTGAGAGGGAAGGAGTTTAGAGAGGGACAGGCAGGATGAGAAAATAAGTGACAGTGATGAAGTGAGTGAGAGAGTGATGAGGTGCGTGAGGGAGTAATAAAGTAAGAAAAGATGAGAAA